>NC_135878.1:2975000-3275000 GCF_031162955.1 Sander vitreus | reverse complement strand
ATTCTTTATCAAAAATTACTATCAAATCACAGAGCTCTTTCCAGGAAAGTTAAAATCATTGTTAGGAGAGTGTTACCAAAGGAAAAACACACTATTCAACCGGCAAACAAAATTAAACTGTAACTGTGTGCATCAACATAATGTGGACCCTTCTTCTGTATGTGTCAGAATATGTACTGCACTGTAATTAGCATCCGCATTGCAATTGCAATTATTGTCTAAAAAGGGCTTGTTTTTGAAGGTGTGAGAGTCATTTTCATAATTACTGCAACAGCTTTAAAAATGTGAATAATTTAATGTTTTAAAACGTTACTTTAGTTTAAAATCCACTTCATGAACATGGAATAAAAGGTGAAGCCTTGTCTTTAACTGAAGAATAAAAATAATGAAATTGTTTATCTTCTTTCTGGAGATATTTCAAGCTGTTCTCTGCATCACACACCCAGGCATAAGAAATGCAAGTTTAATATGTTGCCGTCGTTGACAGCTTCGCACATCAGAAGCATGAATAAATAGGGACAAAGTTTAACCCGTGAATATTAAAAATCCGTGAAACCGACAGCACCTAGACTGCGAGCAGCTCAGAGCTTTAGTGTGACCGTTTCAAATAAAAAGAAAACACATCAAAAGAAATCATGCCGTGTAAATAACTGTCAAACCAAATGTTAATGCTTCTTTTCTTTTCCACACAAAGCAGTCAATGCTTGAAACTTCTCACACACAATGCATGTTAAACACACCGTCACGCCTGTTTAGTATCCTCATGCTGCACAGCTCGGTTTACCCGTCACGACAGTCTCCTGCTGGTGCGTCACAATCTGCGAAGTCCTCTGCTCCGTGACACTGAAACCCAGGTTCTGGAAAACTCCTTGGCTCTCGGCCCACGACTGCTGGAAGTTTCTTAGCAGTTCCTCGGCGGAGGCCTCGGCGGGCACGCCAACTGTTGGAACATTGCCTCTCACCACGTCAGCGTAGGACGGAGGGTTACCGCGGGTCAGGGAGTTCTCCGAATGCATCTCGCTCGTCTCACTGATCAGGTTTCCGAACTCGTCGATGCTGCAGAATTGCTCGGTGACTGCTGTCATTTCAGAGTGACTCCCCGATACGGAACAAGCTGATTCAGATTCTCTTCTTTCTATCTGCTCTCTCAACTCGCGGGCAGCCTGTGAACTATGTTCGCCGGTCTCAAACACATCCTTTATTGCTTTAACGTTGAATGAGGGGATTTCGTCAGTTCTTGGTGGGTCAGCCTCTGCATCTTCTGTATCACTCCCCAGCCTCTCCGTGATGACAATAGGCTCCTTTCTGGCGTAGACTTTGGGTTGTGGAGATTCAAATCTGTTCACCAGCTTCGACAGATCAACTCTGGGGAGATCCTCTTTCAGAAGGTCTATAGTCACGGCCTGGGCGCCTTCCTCGGCGTCGGGTCCCAAACGTTCGGGGATATCGATGGGATCCTTCCGCATGTACGTCCTGCTCACCTCCGCCTTCTGCGCCTCCTCAAAGAAAGACTTTTTATCCCTCACAGTCATCATGGAGTCCCCCATTTCTGCGACGTCCACCAACTTTTGCTCATCTTCGTCTATGGGAGTCGCCCTGTCGCTGAACGGGGAGGATTGCTCTCTTTCAGCTGCGAAGCACTCTGACAGCGGCATTAGAGGCGGAGGGGTAACGCCGCGGGAAAGCTTGGAGGTGGTGTCCCGCAGTTTCATCAGCTTCTCCGAGCGGCTCAGGGTGGGAGACGGCGTGGCCCTGCTGAAGCTACATGTGGGCGTGTATGACTTGCGAGGAGGAGGCGGAGGTGTCCCGACTGACTTGTAGGGCGGAGGAGAAGGGGTCACTCTGAGCGGCGAGTCTATCCTCCGTGACTCAATACTTATAAAAGTGGGAGACGGAGTGCGTATACTTGCTAACGGGGAGGACACTCTCGGATCAGCCGCATCACTCATGTCCTGATACACTTTTCTGTGCAGTGATATTTTCTCTTCCACTACTTTCTTTTCACTTTTGGATGAGCCGATACTGATCTTTGATATCTTCGCAGTCGCTCCACTGATAACGCTCTTGTCTGGTTTTGGAGGCACTGGCGGCTCTTCTTTTTCTTTCCCCTGCTTCTCCACAGAGGTTGAGTTTTCCTCCAAAAATGTGAGCTTTGCTTGAAACATATTTTTCACATAGGCCATCATTTCTTTCAGCTTTTTCTTACTTTGGTGTTTAGCAATTTCACTTAAATTCTTTTTCTCATCTGAGCCCATGGCCCAGTCAGGGAGTTCGCTCATAATCATCCTAACAGTGTTGGAGTCTATTTTGCTTGGTGTGCCCTCAAGCTCTTTTATTTGAGCGAGCAGCTTCTGCATCACATTACATTTCTCCAAATCGGTGATTTCTTCTGAATGAGCCTCGTCTTTAGGGGGAGCTTTCCCAGTCCCTCGCACAGACACATCCATAGGTTCCCCTTTTGACTTTACTGCCTTTATCTGCATTTTATTTGTTTCTGCTGCTTGTACCTTGCTTTGTTTTTGCACCTGAACATCCTCTTGCCTCTGATGGCAGTGCTGTACTACACTCTCAGTCACAACCACCTCCTCGTGTCTTTGAATGTGCTCTGCCTTCATGCTCTGCTGACTGTGGGAGACAGATACATGGCCTTGATAAGTTGCTGCAGATGTTATCTTAGCCACCTTAGGCATTAAAACAGTAACTGATGGTGACTGCTTTACTTCACTCTCATTCCTTTGCACCGGCTTTCCCTTTTCCACGTTAATGTCCACTTCAACTCCCTTTATAGGTGGGCTCACGTGACTTTTCGTCTCCTTTTCTTTCATTTCTGTTTTCATCTCGGTTCTCGCTGACGTCAGCTGGCTGCTTTTCTGATACACATTTGTTTCACTTTTCGGTGACACATTGCTTTTCTCTTGCTGTAAATGCATTTCACTTTTCATTTCACTGTCACATTTCTGTTCTCTCTTCTCTGTTGGCATCTTAAAGGTTTTCACCTTGAAATTTGGAGTCACCTTCGGAATTTTAGTGGGTTGAGAGGGACCTATTTTCCCCTCCTGTGTCAGAGGCACATTCATATTCTTCACATTTTCAGCTTTCAATGTGACCGCAGTCTGGCTTTGAAGATTTACATTTTGCTGGACAGCACTCTGTGTGGCAGCGATAGACTTGCTGCTGGATTCCTTAATAAACTGCTGCTGCTCGCTGACTGAAGAAGTACATGACTGGACCTCAATATTTGAGGACTCGCGATGACACTGAGTAGGAGAAACAGTCTGATTCTGGGGTGCGGTTTGACTCTTTTTAACATCAGTTGAGGAAAGTTTTTTTTCTGAGACGTGCTCGCTGGCAACATGCTTTTTATCTAAGGACACATTTGTAAATCCAGATGCTGATTTCTTATTTACCACTGAGATCAAGGGCTTGCTCAAAGGGATCTGGGAAGGGGTTTTCTTGGCAGGCGGTATTCTTTCTTTGGAAACACTCTTGGCTTCTTCGCTCTTTCCTTTTGTGGCTTCCATGGTCACTTGTGTCTCTGTGTTCTGTGCTGCAGAAGGCTCTGGACTGGCAGCAGTGGATGGTATATTAATTGGCGGAGAAGTGGGAGTTGTGACATTACTCCTCACTATTTCTTCTTTCTCTGTTTGTTGCCGATACCTTTCCTCTGCAAGCATGAGCGGGGTTTTAAATTTGCGAGCGTAAGGCCTAGGCTTTGAGGCTGGAGTGGGTTCAGGAGGTGGAGGCAGTTTAATAGGAGGGACAAACACTTTTTTAGGTGGCTGTGGGCTCTCTTTTGGTTTCACAGCCGGGATGCTTGGTATTTTTGTTGTCGACACTGTTGATAATTCAGACTGCATCTGCTTGCTTGTTTCGATCAGCTGGCTAGTTTCCTTTTTCACTTCTTGAACTTGAGCTGATTTTCCCCGCTCTGTTGACGTCATTTCTGCTTGATCAGGAGGGAGCTGTGGTGGAGGTGGAGGTGGTGGAGGAGTTGGCTGCTTTTTCTGCCATTTGGGTTTAACATGTACGGGCTGCTTCTGTGTTTCTGGCTGCTTGGGCACTTTGAATAAAGGCTTGCCAATGGGTTTGCCCAGCTTTGCAGGCAGATGCTGAGGCATTGCACTAAGCTCTTGCTGCGAGGGAGGCGGAGGGAGAAAATCTTGTCCACTCACAGAGGGCGGAGGCGGAGGAGGTGGAGGAGGAGGGAAAAAGTCAGGGTCAGACCTGCATTCCATGGGAGGCGGAGGCGGTGGAGGTGGAAGGTCGCTGTCCTGCCTCATGATAGATGGGGGGGACGCTGGGCTCCCCAGCACTGGTGATGGCGGCGGAGGGAGGGAGAGCTCAGACTCTGAGGGTGGAGGTGGGGAGGAGGGAGGAGGGGGGAAGTGAATCTCCGGCTTTGCCTTTTTGATTACCCCTTTCCCTCTCATGTCAAGGCTCCGGTAATCACTCTTCATATTTTTTATGTCATGCTTTTGTGTGACAGCCCTACTCTCCGTTTGCTTTTGAGACATTTGCTCGGATACATTTTGCTTGTGCGTGACAGTTTTCTCCGTCACTGTAGTCTGCACCTGTTTGATTGTCTTTGTTTCACACATTTGCTTGTTTGAAATATTGGTCTGTGATGTGTTTTTCACCTCTTTCATCACACTCACATCCGATGCTTTCGTCTCCGTGTGATCATTATTAGTCATCTGTTTATTCTTTATCATAATAGCCTTAGGAGCGTGTGTTTTCTGCGGGGGAGGCGCTTTCTGTTTCTGTTCTTTCATGCTCTTGTGTTGAGAGGCCCCAGCAGTACTGTCTGTTTTGGCTACAGTAACAGAGTGGTCCTCTTGGGTTATTACCTGTGTTTTCACTGATTTGCTTTCGTGGTGCCTCTGTGTGTGCTTCTGTGACTCACCGCTCTGAGAGAGATTTTTCACAGCGGGGGCTGGATTGACTACCGCACTCTCACTCTTGGCTTCATGTAAGCATTTATGCTCCGCTTGCTTTACAGTTAATGGATTTTTCACAGGCACTTTTGCTTTCTTGGGGAGATGCATGCGTTTCACATTTGAATATTGTTTTCTATGCATTAGATTCTTTATTGCCCCTCTAACGTCCCCTTTTACTACCTCCTCTTTTTCCACCTGCGTTGTCTCCTGTCCTTCATAAAGACATTTTATAGATGTTTTCACATCTCCTTCCATGCTCCCCCTGCGCTGCATTTTGGGAGAAGTCGTGGGCTCTAGCAAGAGCTGAATAGTGGCTTTGACATCCCCTTGTTCGCTCACTTGATGCTGGTAAACCTTCTTTGCGCTTGTTGCCTCATGTAAGCTTTGCATGGCAATGTGGATGTCTCCTTTGAGAATCTGCTCTTTTTCAATCTCTTTCACCGCTTTCTTTGCCTCCTCCAGAGATTTCAGGGTCCCTTTGATATCACCTGGCACTAGATCTTCAACAGTCGCTTCCGTATTGGTGGTTGCAGATTTCTCCAGTGACTCGAGAGCCCCTCTGATGTCTCCCCTGACAATTTCAGGCTTTTCCATTTCTTTGGCTTGATGCTGGGCCTCCTCCAGAGACCTCAAAGTAGTGGGGATGTCCCCCTTGACCACCTCCTCTTTCTCTATTACCACTTTCTGATTGATCGCTTGAGTCAGTGAATCCAGGGCTGCGCTCAGGTCACCTTTAACAATATCCCTTTTCTCTAGGTTTCTGTAGGCAACGGCAGGCTCCGTCATAAAGACTTTAACATTGCTGTGTACGTCGCCAGGAACTATGTCGTCCTTTGCCACCGTGCGACCAATCTGCTGCTGATTCTTCTGCAGCAAGATTTTGGTCACCTCGACGTCACCACCTATGATATTCTCCTTTTCCATCTTTCCCTGGGCGTCATCTGGTCCGTACTGAAGCTGCTTCAGGTAATCCAAGGCTCCCGACTCGATGCATGTGGAGTAAAAGCTGACATTACCCCTCTCCGTGTCTCCCACCCTTATACTTTTCGAGTCTTCTGCTCCTGAGTTGGAGAGAAGACGATGAAGGGTTCTGCTCACATTTCCTTGAATTATATCCTCTTTCTCCATGCTAGTCCTCTCCCCTTTATTCAAGAGGGAATAGATAGTCATCCTCACGTCTCCTTTCTCATCCTCTTGTATCAGAATGCCACGCTTGGAGGAGCCTTCGCTCTTGAGCAGATTGTTTACGGCCTCTTGAATGTCACCGCGGACAATTTCCTCTTTCTCCACATTGATTTCCCTTTCCTGGTTGAATAGCTGCTTCACTGTGGTGTTGATGTTCCCCCGCTCTTCGCTGTCAATAGTTATCCCCCTTTCCGTGAGCTCTCTGCGGTTTAGGAGGTTCATCATTATGTTGCTCAGATCCCCTCGGATAATTTCTTCTCTTTGGATTTGTGGAGCCTCCTGGTTCATGAGTTTATACTTGGCCATGCGGACATCGCCGATCTCATCTGCCTCAATAAGAACACCTTGGGAGTCCACCATTTTCTGACAGTAAAGCTCCTCAAGTGTCTCTTTGATGCTTTTACCTATTATTTCCGTCTTTTCCATGCTGCTCTCGTTGAATTCATGGAACGGAGTGGATTCAAATAGCCATGTTGTCGTCTTCACATCGGCCTGTGGGATTTCCTCCTTTGTGGAAACCAGCTCTGTACCGTCAGTCTCTCTGATGCTGTCAAGAGGCTGCTTCTCAAAGAGCCACACAGACTGTTTGACATCCCCTTTCATCACTTCCTCTTTTGTCACTCTCTCCATGCCATCATACTCTGCACCTTCGCCGTGGATCTCATCCATTGTGCGTGTTTCAAACATCCACGTGGCAGATCTGACGTCGCCTTTTTGGATTTCGCTCACGCTAACGGTTCTGATGTACTTTTGGGACATCTCATCAGTCTCAAATCGCTGCGTGTTTGTCTTCACATCGCCGCCTTGGATATCTGCAACTGTTTTCGACCTGACTTTTATTTCCTCTGTAATTTCATCCAGAGGCTGCGTTTCAAACCTCCACCTTGCAGAGCTGACGTCTCCTTTGTTAATGCCTTCCTCAGTCACAGCTTTAATAACATAGACCTCCTCTGAGTCTCTAATTGAATCCAGAGGCTTTGTCTCAAACTGCCACCGAGCCCCCACCACATCCCCTCTAATGATTTCTTCCTTGGTAACTGTAGTTACTTCATGATAATGGCCCTCTTTATCGCAGATGGCGTACAGCGGCTGAGTTTCAAACATCATGGTGTAATTTTTCACATCCCCCCTCTCTACTTCATCTCTAAAGATACTAGTGAGTTTAGAAATACCATTCTCTGCGGACTCCTCTTTAATTTGATCCAGAGAGAATGTCTCAAATATGAAGCGGCCTTTGTCAACGTCACCCCCCTGTACGTCAGTCACAGTGCGACTTTCCCTCGCCTCTGTAGAACCGTCACAGATGGCATCAATAGGCTGATGCTCAAACTTCCAGGTACAGTTGACCACGTTTCCCCTCTGGATGTCCTCGGCCTGCTGTGTCTTCAACCTCTGCATTGTTTCCTCAGAGGTGGAGCTCATAATGTCAGAGGAGCGATTCTCAAAGATGCACTTCATCCTGGAAACATCGCCCGACTGGATGTCGATTTCTGTCACCCTCCTGAAAGAGGCGCTGTCCTCGCCTGTGATATTTTCCAGGTTCTCTGTTTCAAAGAGGAAGCGGGCCAGTCGCACATCTTTTCCTTGGACGTCCTCTTGATTTACAGTGCAGGTTTTCAGAATGGTCTCAGACTCTGTATGGTCGCGTATGTTGTCAAGTGTCTGGGTCTCAAAGAGCCAAGTGCATGTTTTGACATCACCTTTTTGAACTTTCTCGATGTCGACCTCGCTCTTTTCCACCTTTTCATACAGAACATCCATCGGTTGGGTCTCAAATAGCCACCTGCAAGTCTTAACGTCCCCTTTCTCAATTTCAATATTTTCCTTAGTTATATGCTCTTCATCCTCAAAATGACTGGAACATTTAATGGCATCAAGCGGTTGAGTTTCAAACAACCACTTGGCTGTTTTGACATCCCCTGACTCAACCTCTTGCTTGGATATACCTTTTATGATCTGAAACTTATTGATGCTTTCATCAAACTCATCGATAGGACGGGTTTCAAACATCCATCTGCAGCTGCGCACGTCACCCTTCACAATCTCCTCCCGCCTCACGGTCTTCACCTCGTGGTAATGGCCAGAGCTGTCCTGCATAGCGTACATAGGGGTAGATTCAAAAAGAACTCTGTTGGATTTGACGGATCCACTTGTGACACCTTCAACCTGAATTCTCTGTGTTCCTTCACACTTACTTAAATCCATGCTTTCAAACCTTTCTTTATAGTTTGTCACATCTCCTTTGTCTAGAGCTTCAACGTTCACAGTTCTTGTAATCTCCTTCTTCTCCTCCCTTATATTCTCCAGTGGCTGGCTCTCAAAGACCCACTTTTGATGCCTCACGTCACCCTTTTCTTCTTCAGATGCAACCGTTTTCTTAAGTTTTCCCACTTCGAGCAGTTCTTTCAGATTTTCCATGGGTACTGTTTCAAACAGATGCCTGGCTGATTGAACGTCGCCTCCTACAATCTCCTCTGAAAGTAAAGGTCTAGCATTGGCGTTGTCTTTCAGAGTATCCATAGCCTGAGTCTCGAAAACCAGACAGTGCCTCCTCACATCAGCACCAATTATGTCTTCTTTTTGCTTCCTGGAACTCTCCCATTCCTCATCCTTAATGGTGTCAAGGGTCTTTGTCTCAAAAAGCCATCTACCTTTGTTCACACCGCCTTGAATGTTGTCCTCCATGGATATACCACATATCAGCTTCACCATCGCGGGGTCTTTGTTAATAATATCCAGAGGCTGGGTTTCAAACATCCAGCGTGATGTCTTGACGTCGCCCTTCTCCGTCTCCTCCCTGCGGATGGTGGTGATCTCTAGCATCTCTCCCGAATCCCCCCTGATGACACACATGGGATGGGTCTCAAACATGCGAGTGGTTGTCTTCACATCCCCTTTTATCTCTTCCAGCTCAGACTTCAGGTTCAGGAAGTGGCTCTCCTCAATGGTTTCGGTTTTACCTAGGGAATCCAAATGCTGGGTCTCAAAGAGATATCTAGCGGTTTTCACATCTCCGCCGGTGATGCTTTCGGTGGCGACAACATCCGTCTCCTGCTCGTCTTCCTGGTAGATCTTATTCAGATAATCGAGTGGCTGCGTCTCGAAAAGCCATGTAGCAGTGCGGACATCTCCTCTCGCGAGCTCAGCCGACTTTTGTGACTGTTCAGTTGAATTTGAAGCCTCTGTCCCTAGAGCATCCATGGGCCGAGTCTCAAACATCCAAGCTGTTTGTCGGACATCTTTGCCAGCAATGATTTCCTGCTGCGCAATATTCCTCACCTCGTCCTCATCTGGGGTGTCATCTTTGATCGTATCTAGCGGCTTGTTCTCGAACATCCAGCGCATGGACTGCACTTCGCCTCTAAGGATCTCCTCCCATTCCAGATCATCCCTGTCGGGGCTTGAACACTTACTTGAGCCGTTGCCGTCATTTTCAAACATATAGCATGCCTGCTGGACGTCTCCCACTATTTCCTCGCTTTCCAAAGCCTCCTTTTCTGCTTTGGTGAGCGTACTCAAGAACTCCTCTTCGAGGTTCTTGCGAACCTCTGGATGAATGTGCTTGGAGATGCGCTTGAGTTCAGCCATGCTCTTGTGTTTAAAGTACTGCTCCTTGGTAACAGTGTGCTTATGTTGGGAGGCTGGCTCCTGATGCTGGGATGAGACATACTGAGGGGTTTCCTGTAACAGGTTTGCAGGCGGGGGAGGGAAGTGCTCCGTCATCTCATAAGCTACTGACGAGGCAGACGCTACTGACGAGGCAGCGGCAGTCTTTACGGTGGAAGAGGTGTCATAGCTCGTCATGGTTGAAGCTTTGGAGGACTGATTAACTGGTGCCCATTGAAATTGGTTGAAATCCACATCAACCTATGGTTCATATGTGGTTTTGGTTAAGGAGAGAGGGACAGTGAGGGTTGTTTTTAAGTACAATTTGAAGATTTTTTTGTGTCATGAAAAGCACAGAATTGGACATCTTTGAACTACAGCTATAGAGTAATTCTGGAAAAGGAAGTATCAACTTTCATCCTAAAATTCATTCACATTTATAATTCAAAATCATTATAAATGTTATTTCTAGGACTTGTGAAGCTGAGTCAAATTTATTTTCCAAATTGAGAAGCACCAAAATACAAAACTAACTTGGATGTAAATCAACAAATACAGACACATCTCCAGTCTGTCAAACCCAGAAATTTTCAGTGATGTTCCTTATTACTGACTTGATTGAAATATTCATTGACGATCACTTTAACTGCAGACAGTAACATGAGTTTGAATCTGGGTTTCCCTTTTGACATGAAAAGCTTCACATGTTGGCTGTGTAATGACATGTGGTCTTTGATCTAATTCAATTTATTCTCAATCAACTCATAGCATGAGCAATTTTCTTTTGATGATTTCATGATATGGCCTCATCATCATACTGATACCTCCTGAAAAATCCAAACTATTATATATTTGGATAAACAGACAGCATCATTACCTTAATTTCCTTGGCTGGTGCGGCTTCCACAATTGTTTTTTCATACTGCTGCTTCAAAGCCTGAGTGGAAACCTTTGGTAGGTCCTCTCCTCCGACGAGCATAACTGAATTAGACACAAGAAGAAGGCTGCCTCATTAAGTCATTCGCAGTGAGGCAGCTCAGGGGGATTGGACAGAGAAATAAATCATTTCATTAAAAACCTGAGTAGTTTTCATTTTCTGAAACCATGCAGCGGTGATTGCCCAATTTCCACTTTCCAATATTTTACCTTCCTGACTTTGCCCTGATTAGATTTGCTGCTATGCACTATAAAGAAAATCATCTGCACTCCAACTCATTTCCATAGCTCATCCCTTATTCAGCTGTAGTGGGAACAATCATTAATATACAGGACACAATCAGTGCTGTGATAAAAATGTGCAAATTGTAATATAAAAGCAATGAGCGGAATAACCTGTTTCAGCGTAATGGTTCCCGTAACTGGCGGCCACATTGTTCTGGTGGACTCTTTGATCATGGATCACCTGTGAAAAGGTAAATCATTAGTATACTGGCTTGTATGTATTGCAGCCTCCAACTGTTTTCAATCGGTGAGAATTTAATGGCTTAGCATGAGGCAATTTGTCTATATAGGGCACATAAAGTGCGACAGAAAGTTCAGAAATAACCAAAGAACTGGGGTTATTAGCAGCCGGTCAGCGGAAAGATGCTGCAATACAGCTAGTGAACAAATGACAATTGTCACAGCCAGTACCTCTTGTTGGTTGTGAAAGAGGGTTGTGGTGGGAAGGACCTCTCTGGCACTGCTTCTCACTGTAACCTCTGAGGAGCTTGACATCTCCTGTCAAACACAGAGAAATGGGAACTTGGAACCCCTCTCACATTGACATCACATGCACAAATGGGCGCACACACAAAAACAGACACACACCGCCACGGTTTTATCACAGCATGACTGTAAGCTGTAAGAGAACAGCAGGTGAGTAAGTAATTTTTATATTGTGAAAAAGCTTAATAGTCCCCTCTGTGGCTTGCAGCAAATGTTTTCCTGTTACAGAGCTGCTTTCTAGGGAACTACTGAGTAAAGGAGGATCTCAGTGTGTGAGAGGAAAAGCAATAGATTACAAAAACTGTACAAAACTACATCAGCCGTTTTCCTCCAGTGAGATTCATGCAATTTGAACGAGATGAAAGAGAAATATATTTGAGCTTGTATCCACTGCTGAAAAATACATGTATAAATGTAATACCACTTATGTCAGAATAATAATATCTTTCCTGATGTATAACCAGTTTTTAAACTAGAGCAAGGATATTACACCTGTGAGGAAAAACCTGAGCTGAAAGTGACTTGCTGTTGCCACACAGAAGCAATAACTCGATCAAACAGACACTTCCCCTCACAAACCCCTCTGTAAAATTTAGCATTCAGCAAGGTCCTTGAGCGCTGGATGAATCCACTCTGCTTCCCGCCTGAATGAGCAGATGGGGAGAATGCACAGAGGGGCAGAATTGACCTTACTTCACTGTGATCCGGCCCGGCGCCAGTCTGCTAACGTGTTCTGACATTTCCCTCACGCACTCGATGACAGTGCCACATATTCAAGTACAGTTCAAGGTGCCCTTCTTTGATTTGACCTACAGTACATGAACGCCTCCCAGCCAAACCAGCAATGTTTTTTTCCAGTGTAGAGCTACAGTAGAATGTAAATCATTAAGTGGCGTTTATGCATTTCTCACTTCTGAGCTGGTGAACAGAAAGGAGAGCTCAGCAGGGGTGGAAGGAGTATTGACATCCTTTGCTTAAGTAAAAGTACTAATACCACATTGTAAAAATACTCTGTTACAAGTAAAAGACCTGCATTGAAAATGTTATTTAAGTAAAAGTATGTAAGTATCATCAGGAAAATGTACTAAAAAACCTCACATTTTAGAAACAGGAAATGATCAAAACAGTGAAGTGTTTACTTGTCTAATCATTTCAGCTGGACTTGTAGGCCGTTATTTTGTTGGGTAGTTTAATGTATAATAAAACATTGTGTTTTATAAACTACATGTGTTTTGTGTGCAAAAATCTTAATTTGAAAAGTAACTAGTAACTAAAGCTGTCAGATTAATGTAGTGGAGTAAATAGTACAACATTTCCCTCTGAAATGTAGTGGAGAAAAGTAGAAAGTAGCATGAAAAGAACAGACTCAAGTAAAGTACAAGTGCAGTACTTGAGTAAATGTACTTAGTTACACTCTACCACTGCAGCTCTGTCTTTCAAAGTCCGTTGACTTTAAATAGGAAGGATAAAAATGGCCCTCACTATCTTTAATAATTAATTATCTATGGAGAAGTTGCATATTCAGTGATGGTATTATCACATCACTTCATGCTCATTGCAGACAATTTTCAAAAAAAAAAAGAAGCCTGTTCAGCAGTGACCGTGATTCCATTCTTACCTGGACGGTTCTCTGCTCAAAGTGAAACTGGGCGACGCTGGACTGAGAGGACGAAGAGGCAAACTCCTGCTTCTCAAACTGTTTCTTCACACTGGCCAAGCCGCCAGGCAGCGAACAAGCCTCCGACTCGTCCATCACCTATCAGCAGAAAACAGATAACGTGAAATACACCTGGAAACCCATCTGGATATCAGATAGATTATAGATTAAACACACTGTAAAACTACATAATTGGAGTTGTAGGAGATTGGATTGGAACCCATCTCTGCTTCCATTGATTGTGAATATGTTATACATTCACTTATACTAATTTTAAGGTGATTATGCTAATGATTTTTAGAAGCAGTGTTGGTGTTCTTTTAAACGTGATATGAATGCTAAACATCAACAGTGGAGTAAGATGGTTCCGTTACAATCCTCTAGGGGGTGTAAAAGGCAAAAGGTCATTGACTGTAATGTACATTTAATAATACTGAGAGATAGAAGTCAAATGCAAACAAAATGACATATTGGTGATACTACTGAGGACCACAGCTAGGTGAATAGATATAAAACCTACATAATGATACTTTTTTGTGTTCATTTCTGGCAAAAAATTCAGAAATAGCTAATATAGCAGGCACCTAAATTTAATGGATTTACTTTTTCCATTTCTATCTTGCAACGGAGCGTGAAACATCAACAGGATATTCAGAATTTCAGATAAGTCTTACTAAGTCACTTAAGTGGAACAGAAAAAAAACTTTTCAATACATTTTATTGAGCTACAGAAGGAATGAATCCTTAAAACTGGAAAGTACAAAAGCCTGGTTTCTTTACAAAGAAGAAGACTTTCTAAACCTAATCAGTATGGAGGATGCAGACCTCACACTATGCGATCTGGGCAAGAATGCTCACTGACTATTTGATACAATAATCTCCTTTTGAGATTGTCAATTACTTTCCTAATAAAACATTTATGTGTAGGCGTCTGCATATATAGCTTCTGGGAAACTGCAATATAAGAAGAAGCTTGCTGTGTGTGTGTGTGTGTGTGTGTGTGTGTGTGTGTGTGTGTGTGTGTGTGTGTGTGTGTGTGTGCGTGTGTGTGCGTGTTTGTGTGTGTTGAACATAATCACCCATCACCTTTCCTTTTTTTTAATGCAAATGAGGGGTACAATGCAATTTGCGAGTTATTGCAGAGGACTTCAGGTCAGTGACAGGGCACCATGTTATCAATATCATTATCATCAATATTTTACCACTTCTGGGTACAATTGCTGCATTGATACACCATGAAATAAACCTCTCTCATTTAAAATACATATATAACGACATAATATCCACCGAGCATGCATTCAGACAGGTTCAAAGAGCAGGGAATCTTACCAGTATCTACCGTTGCAATTTCGTAGTATAAATATGTACAGATATTAGTAGAAAGACAGCTGCAAAGGTACAAAGGAAAAACAAGATTTCTATTAAAAAACAATATATATAGAGAGGATGTATTGAAGTTGTCCAATGGTTGTTTTTCAAGCATAATTATGTGCATTAATAAAAAGCAACAAGCCACTTGAGGCAGTGCTTTATCGTGATGTTAGTGCAGCTGGAAAAGTGCTCTGTGTTATGTTAACAACACATCTCATCTGTTCTGAATCGGCTGTAAAGCTTGGCCTTGAGTGGCTTGTTACTATGCGGACCTGTGAGCAGTTAACAGTGAATGCACTCTCTGAAAGTCACCACCAAGTTGCATAGTAGAGGACAACTTTCAGTTATTGCTGTAACTACACTCTTAATTAGTTTTTGAATGTTTGTCATTCTTTATCTTAAGATTTTTAATTTAGCTTCAGTTCTATTTGAGTCCTTTGTCGCTGATTTTTATCACCACTTTTTTTCTAATTACTGTAAAACACAGCATGCAGATGGTGTGTCTCATCATGTTCAAAGACTCCAGAAGGTAGCAGGTTGCTCTGTGTTAACACGCCGCAGCGTGGCCTCGTGATTGACATGCTGGGCATCGATTATTCATCACCTTACAGACCAACAGATTCAAGAATTGGATGTGAGGCTTGGATAGACTGTATTTAACCCTAAAGCTATGAGGATTGATCAGAAACCAGGGGATCCACCGAAAGATACATCTTAAAAGAGTAGAGTTACTCCAAAAACAAAAAAGGACACAGAGGATGATGTTACAGTGTCAAGCTTTTGGTTTTATTATAAATCTATCATCAGGAGCAGGTACAGGTATCAGGAAACAAGAGCTAATTATTATTATTATTATTTTTTTTTAAAGCTGACAGACCTACACTAAAACATAGTTATTTTGACCCAGTGTTTGACACAACAAGCTCAAGTACTGGACCAAACCGTGTTGAGGATTTAACACCTGCTTTCCTCACATATCACATTTCAGACATCCGTCTCCTCTGTCACAGTGGTAAGTCAGCACTAACAAATCAGGTGCAGGAGATATTTGTATACTTTGTAATTCCTCCTCCCTCTAAAAAGGAACGCATTACAATACATACTCAGTTTAATCTGCACAAAACCTCAGTGTGTTTTTTTAGTAAATATGAAACAAGCTGTTATGTCCTGTAGCTGCAGAGCACAGGAGAGAACAGACATGCTTCAGTCGGGAAAGGCTTTGTTTTAGATACGGAGCTGGCTTACTGCAGTGGCCTTGGCTCACTAACTGCTCAAACAGTTGAATTATTGGGTTCATTCAGTGCATTCAGGCTCTTCAAGTCACTGAGGCTTTTTTGTTCTTGCTAATGACGAATGACTCAGGGATATTCAGACATGTTTTTGTGTTTAATTAAAACTGTGTGAGTTTTTCAAAATTTGCTGCAAAATACACTTTTTTTTCTCTCTCTTTACAGATGCACTTAAAACGACTTTGACATGGTTGTTGATGCTGTTGTGCATGTGTGTGTGTGTGTGTGTGTGTGTGTGTGTGTGTGTGTGTGTGTGTGTGCGTGTGTGTGTGTGCGTGTGTGTGTAGCTATCTCTCTCTGTATGTTGCCAGTGCATACATACACTCAGTTACAAGCTAATAACTTCCTGCATTCCAAATCCTACTGAAGTATTATCAGCAAAATGGACTTAAAGTATTAAAAGTAAAAGTACTGGTTCTGCAGAAAAATGCCCCTGTGGGTAAAGTATTTATCATATATTATGGTATTAAATTGTTAATATTAATGCATAGGACATATACCATTGGCAGTTTATTCCAACCTAGGGGTCGGGAGATAAATCTTAGGGGTCAGGTAGAAGAAAGAAGAAATAAATAAGTTCTGCTACACAAATATATATATACATTTTCTGGACTTAGTTTTTTGTGAAATATTGGATAATTGTACTCCTATGAGCCTAGACCTAGAGCTTAGAGAGAAAATGTCTCTTTGGTGGAAATGCTATCAACTCAATAGTCAGGTTTCCATTCAAATGGATCGCAAATTTTAACCAAATTTTGATAAAATTGGCAAACAAAAATGCAAATGAATGCGAATATTTCCATCCACTACCGTTACGCGATTATTAGGAGTTGGTATATTGGGAAAAGCAGTAGGTGGCGCCTATTCTCCAGTCAAAAAAACATTATACCACTGCAGAAGAAGAGGGCACAACCAGATGACGTAATTAAGACCTTAGCGGCTGGAGCAAATGGAATTCAGCCAGATGAGCTGCTTTTTATGTCAGGGGTCCAGTAATACATATACAATTATTATAAGCATAAACTTTATACTGTAAGTAATTCTACATTCAAATAACATATTCATTTGGAAAAATTGCCTACAATTGTTGTTGAGAAATGAATTATATATCCTGCTGAAACAGCAGCCCTATATGAAATACATGCTTCACCCTGGCTCCCATACACACTCCAGAGGTTTGGTTTTCCCATCCTGTACTGAGCTTTATGACACTTTGACAAATAATGCTGCCATCCCACCAGAGCCCTGTGCCCCCCCTCCAATTTTTCTCTTCAACAAAGTAGTCTACAAGCAGGACAGCAGATGTATACTTTCGGGAGAAATAAATGGTCATAAACATCAGCAATGCCACATGGTCAATCTAATAATTGAATTCTGTAACAGCACATTATGTAATAACAACGCATTATGTAATAACGCATTATGTAATAACGCATTATGTAATAAAATGACAAAATATAGAAAATATTCCTATTCATTATGCAATAATCTGCCGCATTATGTAATAAAAACCTGAACCCAATTTGTAATAAATGTCTTTCGCATTTTGTAATAAATGATTACATTAATAATTAATAACTTTTTTTTACGAAAAATGTAATATGGCGCATGATGTAATAACCACCCAAAATGGATGTCTTCATTCATTTTTTATAACATTGTCATGTTTATTTTATGAATTCTAGCGTGAATCATGGTGAGTCAAAATGAATTAAAAAAAATGTACTATTTGTTTAGTAGATGAGTATTACCTTTCATTGGTCAATACGCAGTCACAAAACTTATTACATATGGCGTTCAGGGTTTTAATTACAAAATGTGGCAGCTTATTACATAATGCGGGTGTTATTACATAATGAAGTATAAGTGTATTACATTTTGACCTTTTGTTACATAATGTATTATCACAATGTCTGTGAGTGTCTGCCGTCTCCCTGGCCGCCTGCATATCCTCACTGCCATCTCCCCTTAAACCCATGTGGAAGTATCGTCTTACCGCAGCGGAAGAGGAGCTGCTGGTTTCTTTCTTGGACACGGCAGCCTGATACATCGCCAGCCGCTCTTTCACCGACACCGGCTCGTCCTCCTGTTCCTCGGCGCCGGGGGCCCTGTCCTTGGGACGTCCTGATGTGGATTTACCTGCGCTGTCTGCAGCTACACAAACACAAAGAAATAACCCTCAACTTACTAAGATATTACATAATCACACTGACGTTCCATGACAAGGAAATAAACATACGTATACACTTTATGTAGTTGGTGACTTGACTTTTCTGATCATAACTGTATACAATCCCCAGTTTAATAAATATATCTGCATAGTTGCTGTAGATGATACTTTATAGATAATACTGTAGCTGTTTTAAGGCAAACAATCCGCAACAAATGTTGACAAGAAACCGAAGCAGAACACTCATCAATCACAAAGCACTACTGTATGACACATCATAATGCTCAGCACATCCCTGCGGATAGCCAATTAGAGAAGACAACATATTTTACATTTTACTTTTCTGCATAAAAAAGCATCATTAGGCAACCAGAGAAGGCTCCATTAAGGCTGAGCATACGCCCACACCGGACCTTTTAACTCTTGGCATGTTCTCTTTCTCTGGGCAGCAACACCGTGGGATGATAGAAGACCCTAAATAGAAATGATTCTCTCTCATTATGTGCTCACGCTGCAACCTTTTGACATTTTGAAATCCTCCTCCTTTCCCCCCCCCCCCCCAGATTATTACATATTTTCTCCACATGTATACGTACTAGTATAACCTTAGCTTAAAGAAGAGGTCAATAGAAGTTCCACCTCAAAACTGATTAAAAAGTCTTATAGCAGCTGCTTCTCAAATGCATATGGATCCAGTCTTGCTGCTTAGCAAGAGATTCAGTGCTTAGTGGTAAAGTACATGCTGTTCTTGCTTGGCTGTGCAAAGCAAGCTATCATAACATTTCTCTTAGCATAACTAATAGTATATCTATATCCAGTGGTGGAATGTCCCTAACTACATTTACTCAAGTACTGTACTTAAGTACAAATTTGAGGTACTTGTACTTTACTTGAGTCTTTTCTTTTCATGTCACTTGCTACTTCTACTCCGCTACTTCAGAGGGAAATATTGTACTTTTTACTCCACTACATTAATCTGACAGTTTTAGTTACTAGTTACTTTACAGATTTAGATTTTGCTGAATGATTAGACCATTAAACAGAACTGTTTGGATTGTTTGTAGTTTCTAGAATGTGAAGATTTTTCTGCATTGAGTATTTTTACTTTTAATACTTTAAGTACATTTTCCTGATGATACTTACATACTTTTACTTAAGTAACATTTTCAATGTAGGACTGTTTTACTGTTGTACTTTTACTGAAGTAAAGGATCTGAATACTTCTTCCACCACTGTCGATATCACTACACTCTCCTGGTGTTCATATAATCAATATGAAGAAGTGGAACACACCCTGTTGGGTGGCTTTGCTCCATTGACCAATAGCGTTTGTGTACTGAGAGGAGCTGCTGGTCCTGAATGTGTTCTGTTGGTAGTTTGTTTTAGATTGATAATCAAATTAAATGAATGATGTATTGTCATTTAAATATGGTTTAAACAAGACTGAAAAATAGGACTCTTACTGATTATGAAAATATCATATAAGTTTATGTTTTTACATTTTTTTAAACTTTGTTTCTGGGAAATCATGTTTTTTTCTGTCAGTTTGGCGTGGTGGACGGCTCTAAGTGCTACAATACCCATGAGCCCCAGTTGCCATTGCTATGGAGAAGAAGCCAGAGGCGTGAATTCAGAGCTGCGGCGAATTTCAAAAGGTTTTGTTGTTACATACGCTGAATTCATCCAAAATTGAAACAGAACCCAATGTGAAAGTGAATTGATTTAAGCTGCTTAGCTTCCGAGAGAGTTTTTTTTCCTTCTGTAATAACCCCTTACTGAATAAAATCATGTACAATCCTGTGAACAATATATCAGAAGGGGTAAATAGCACAAGTGCAGAGAAAATAAAAGAAATTCCGGTTGGGGAGCTACGGTGAGTAAAGTGGACCAGAATGTTCCTGAGTCATAGTGTGTTTGCGGTTAGCTCCCCAGCTACGGTTGCAACTAGCCCTGCAAATAGTCCCAAAGTCACCAAGCTTCTATTCCCACATATTTTGTAACAATGCACGGATGAATTTTGTTGTGCCAATTACTGGTGTGACCTTAATACAGACAAGACAGGACTAGACTGACAAGATCATGCTCTCCTCATCCCTCAACTATTTTAGCTTTCTGCTACGTCCGGCATGTTAGTGTAACCAATAACCTGTCAGAAATAGGCTGCCAGAGACAGCAGCATCTGAAAATAAATGGAGGGTTTGAACATCCTATAAATATGGGTCAGAAATCCTACACCTGAGGCCTTGGTGTAACCTAATACCGTTTTGACAGAAACACAAGGATAATGCCCTCATTTATCACCCGAGACAAATGTCCACGTCATGGTCTGGAGCTGTCAGAGAGGCAGAGACCAGAGGCTTTTTGATGAGAGCGGTGACAACAGCGCTCTGGCTATCTCTGGCTTCTGAGAAGGGAATGGCATATGCAAAGCTCTCAAAGCATGGAGGTGAGGTAACCAGGGCTCTGAGGAGGTCGGGGGAGGGGGGGGCTGACTGGAGAAGAAAAAAATAAACTGAGCCTTTTTATAACCCGGCTCTGTCTGCAGCGTCATTTTCCCCTGTGACAGGGAGATTTATGGAAGTGGATGTGTGTGTGTGTGTGTGTGTGAGAGAACTGAAAAGGACAAAAAACTAAGTAAAAAGGCAAATTCTTAGGAAAGTCACCATTCCTTTAGCTGCCACTAATTGGCACCAACTGATGTTTAATTAGCATTAAACAATAGCTTTCAAACACTGTCTCATTGCTTAAGATGCCTCCAAAATAATGAAGGCCAAGTCTCTGTTTACAGAGTGGTATTGATATCAGAAAAACCTTTTCATTTAGTCATTTGTGCTTTTGATGGAGAGCATATTGAACTGCTTAGCGGCATATTTACCTCCACACTCACTATTATTATTTTCTTTTTTCTTCAATGCCACAGAGGCAGCGCAGGTGATTGCATAGGCGGGGAGTAATGGAAGTAAGAGAGACAGGGAAAAGTCAATGGGGGAGGCCATGGCGTTACCAGGACGCACGCCTCAGTGGCTATATTAAGCCAAGCCAGGGTCTAGTGACTGCCCCGTCACTGTCTCCTCGCCGCTGCCTGCGCTAAAGGGATCAGACCAGGTGAGGTGCTGCACCACCGCCTAGCTAGAAGTGAGGAGGTGAAGGGCGGCACGGGGTGTTAGGGAGAGACAACAGAGGAGAACGTGTCCAAGAGAGAGTGAAAAAGAACAAGAGAGTAATTTCAGAGTTTAAGGGTGCATGAGAAGGCAGCAGGGCTCTGTAGCTCAAAGCTAAATCAAGGCACATAGATTTGTGTCAGGCAGAGGCCTTCCCCTAATCACAGAGGTGTCACCACCATTCTCTGCCCTTTCCTCGCAACAGAAGCCTTAAGCAACCCAATTTCCTGTCCAGTGCTTACTGACCCAAGCATTTTGACTGGTGAGGTTTGACAGGAGAGCCAGATCGAGCTAAACTAATTGAGAATGTCAGCCGTGGAGGGCAATTTCTTCCTCACAGACGAAAACAAAACAGGCACTGTAATTGAGCTGTCAAATCTATCAAAATAACTTCTTTACATGGAGGCTGGATTGCCCCCGGGTGCTTCCTTATGCTAGGCTAAGCACTTTGTCTCCGATTTGCTACGCTTTCAGAATATTCCGGATAAGATTGCTGCTGGTTATATCTGGTGGAAGGAAACAGAAAGGGCCCATGCATGTTTTATGACTAAGCACAAATCCTAGTGGAATCCTGGAAACGTACTGCAATATCACGTCTCATTCTCTATGTGGCTCCAGCACCTGATGTTCGAACACAAAACAGCCACTCTACTTCATCGCATTTCCCATTTTACACCAAAGATGCCTCATGTCTGCGCAGCATGGGCACATCAAACCGATTCATTATCAGCCAAAATGTCATCTACCATTTTCAATTTGTCTCCTTCCACTTGTGCTTCGGTGAAAAAATCCCTTTAAGTAAGCTGTGCTGACAGTGAGGCTTATGTCGACAGAAGAGTGAAATACTGATAGTAATACATTGCTTACCTTATTTAACTGTGTAAGGTGCTCTTGACGTTAAACAACAATAGAATCCAACGGAATAGAAAAGGGCCTTGGATCTCCAGAAAATGAAAATGGACTTAGTCGCCCAGCCTTAACCCAAAACAGAAAGAAAATCCTGGGCAGAAACAGACAGTAAGGCTTGGAGACCAGCTCCAGCAGTGTGCTCCACAGCTCAATGAGGCCCAGGCGTCCAGTGACAGCTGATTTTATTTTAGAAGTCCCCTTCATAAAAAAAAAAAAAAACAGGAGTGACTTGGGGGAGAGGGAAGGTGGATGTGGGTTGGCTTTTTTTAGTATCAAGTATCGAGGTACCCAACATGCCTTTAACCTTATGTCACAGTAGTCTTATAGACACAGACGTCCCCTGTGCTGAGCTGGAAAACAGACACTTGGTACATCCTTCATTTACGCGGGGAGACATTTGGCATTTGAAATCACTGCTTGTTAGCATGCTAAATACCAAGGTATTTCATGATTTCATGAACATTACAGACAGAAAGTGAGAGGGCTTGTATATATTCAATGACATGTTGGCAACAAAACAATGAAAGATATAAAGTTCAGATTAAAGAATTGTTCCACATTTTTTGAAAATGATAGATGAAATGATCCATACCACTCTGTCTGTACGCTAAATACAGAGGTAGAGTCAGGAAGTGATTAGCCTATCTTAGCATTAAGACTAGAAGCAAAGTCTGGCTTTGTCCAATGTTGAAAACACACAGCATCTCAGCAGCTCATAAAATAAATCACATCTCATTCATTTAATCAGTACACAAAACAGAGATGTGAAAAACAATGAGTTGGTTTTACAGGAAGTTACATAACTATTTCTTGGTGATCAGAGCAGGAAGTCCCATCCGCTGTTCGTCAAGAAATAGTTCCAGCATCGTAACACCAAAACTTTACTGCGCTTCAAAGGCATATTTTTGAACTTTGGACAGAGCCAGGCTAGCTGTCTCCCCCTGCTCCCAGTCTTTATGCTAAGCTAAACTAATCAGCTGCTAGCTCTAGCTTCATATTTAGCGTACAGACATCAGAGTGGTATCAATTTTCTCATCTCACACTTAGCAGTTAAACAAATGAATATATTTCAGAAAATGTCAGCTGGGATTGAAATTGACTTGCCCAGGTCATACTAATATATCTTTTCCCTACATAGCCCTGTCTCTCTATGTGCATTATTGATTAGCATAGTGTGTTACCACTACTTCTACTGTAAATCAATGCATAAAAGGACTTATTCTCAATAAAATGTCCTTGAATAAATAAAGGTAAAAAAAAGAAAAAGAACTCCTCTCACACATTATTATCTCTCCAGAGAAACACTTTTCCAATTCAATGTGTTGAAAACCTGCTCTTGTATAGATCTTAGAAACATGCTCATGATGGCCCTGAGTTAAATATTGCCTGTAAAAGCTGCTCACCTTTTTTTCAATGTGGTGAATGATTTAAAACATTCTGCCAAGAGGAGTTGAGTGACCTTTCTAGGTGAAAGGGAGCTGTTGCTCCCTCTAAAAAAACATCTTGTACACTGTATATCTGCCATCAAAATGTCTTTGAACCCTTTTCAAAAGACAGCTCCTCTGATGGACGGTCAGGCAAACACAAAGTGAGACAATTTAGTGCCTAGAAACCTTTAACAGTTAACACACAGGTAATGAGTTTTAAGATAAGTGGAAGAAAGGAAATCATACTTTTTTATTTTTATTTAAAAGTTATCCTTTCTTTCTGTCTCTTTCTTTTCATCTCTTCCTTTTTTTTCTCATATGTTGCCCTAAAGCAATGGCAAAGGTCCTCTTTTAAACCTGTGGCCTTATGTTCACTTTTTTTCAACCTACATCCTTCTTGACAATGTGATAGAGATTCTAGCGTTTATAACCCTGCAGGAATCATTTATGTCTATTCTTTCCATATATTTTGCTGTGTTCGTGACTGATTACCGTCCTCCTATATGAAACCTAAGGTGTTCTCCGGGAGCCCACCCCAGCACATCGACTAGAAGAGCGTGGTTATCAGGCTTGTGGAGAAGCTGCACTCTGCTGATAATCCCGCTGAAATTGCACATGGATTTCCTGTCCCTAAAGTGGAAAATAAACATACTCCTGTTGAATACCTAATGAAGGGGCCTGAGAATATCCCCAAACTGACGTCTAATTCAAGTGAGTTTCAAACTAAAATAACTTTCAGAAAATAGAGTGCTGAATGTGATTAGTATGTTTAACTTGTAAATTTCCAATAAATTGGAAACCACTCTTAATTTTCAATTTCCAAACATCAATCACATCTTCAGGGCTAATTTGTGTCCTATAAAACCACTAAGGGGATCAAATCTGGAAACAGGAAGAACATCTTTGTTTTTCCTAAGGATAATATTATAAAGACATCATCATTTGGCAGGCGAAACTGGGACGAGATTAATTAAAACAAAAAACACCTTTTGGCAATTCCAGCTCCAATTGGCAGCATTTGCACACTTTGAAAAAATCTTCTTGGGCCAAGGGTGTCTGACAAGTTACAGTAATTCAGCCACAGACTAATATAAATAATAATATTAATCCTATTTAACTCCATACTACTGTGAGTGCCACAGTGTCATGGGCGGGGTGTTCTGGTGTAATACGAGAGGAAACAAGTAAACAAGGATGCCTGTTTAGAAAGAGCTGCAGCATGGAGATTTAGAGGTGAGCTTTGCATCTGTTTAAAGCGCAGTTATTTAAATGTTGCGGCTTTGCAGAGAACAGCTCCTGTAGCCCTTCTGTCATTTGACCCGGCAGATTATGTGCCGTTGTCACTGACAACTTGTCAGCCAAGACAAAAGCGATCGCTCAGTCAGGACAACAGGATTGTCAAGAAGCTCCGATTTTAGACACGGTACGGAGATTTAGAGACTTGCAGGGCGACACCAAAGCATTACTGATCTCAGATGGAGAGGCTCTCAGTCTGGTGTGAGAATATATTGAGTGTAAGCATGCACGGTTAAGCTCAAGAGTGCGTGTATGTGTGTGTTTAACACCTCTATACCACTTGGTCGCTTGTCAACACTTTAGATTCTCGCTCTCCACAATCATCACCACCTCTCTCGTTTTTCTCTTTTCAATTTCCATTTGCACTGGCACGACACGTAAAGACGTGTGTTGCCAAAGCATAGAAAAGAAAATGGAGGAATAATAACTATTAGAGATTAAATATTGGACTAACATTAATCAGAAACATGACACTTGCTCTGTATCTGCTGGTTGCGTACATTGGCAACTGTTTTCATACACGTTAGCCATATCAACTTAAATTGCGATAATATGTTAATGCTGTGCTTACACCTTGTTTCTGCTGCCCCCAAGTGCCAAGAAATATCACTTATTATACTTACGCAGGTTTAAAAAAAAAAAAAACACGTTATCTTCATGTGTTGTGTTCATAAGATTGTGTTCATAAGGTACATTTAGCCATTGTCACTGTCCAATAAAGGCAAGCAATTAACACACAAATAATAAAGAGGCATTTCTTTCAATCAAAATGTCATGGTTGATCACTCTGTATTCAGCTCAAATTTTGTGTTCATTCAGATTCTTTTCTTTTTTAGATGTGCCGGTTGAATTTCACTGTTGAGGGATTGGTAGCAGGTTTTCTTCACTCCTTTGTTGACAATACTTTTCCTTTAGGTGTTATTCAAAAACTTTGGTTTATGACCAAATACGTGCAAAACTACTGACATTCCCACCAGCATCACCTGTACTGTTTAGTGCTAATTAGCAAATGTTAGCAAATTATAAAAAGCTAAACTAAGATGGAGAACATGGCAAACATTATACCTGCTAAACATCAGCTTGTTAGCATTGTCATTGTGAGCATGTTAGAATGCTAAAGCTAGCATTTAGCACACACACACAGAGCTGCTAGCATGTAGGGGTATTTAATATGTTCTGCTCTACAAGCACCATTACATGAATAATTGTTTAATCCACGAAAGTAACACATACCACTGCTTTGATACCTGAGAGGCCAATGTGTTAGAACCTGTCTCTTTAGTTTGTGATTCTCACACAACTATAAAAAAAAAGGACTGTACCTCGCACTGTAAGCTCCATATATGTGTACACCGCTATCAGCATCAGTGGAAAACAAACTGGAGGTAGCCACCACGGTGTTGCTATCACAGTAATGGAAGCACAGTATCTAGCCAGCTCCCAGCTTCCCATTAAAAACCTGCCACTGAGGCAGCCTTATCTGGCAATGAACAATCTAGTTTTCAAAAAGCTGCTTTCTGCCAAATGTTTATCTCATAGAACAAATGGGACACCACATTGCATTAACCATGCGGCAGTCTGTGTTGTTTGTTTGACGAAATAGTGTAACCATGATGCAATCAGAGAGCTAGGACTCCTATATGTTATAACACATCTGATGTTGCACCAAAGCCTTCTGAAACTCTGTTTTCTAAAATTGCAATTCAACAACAAGAAAGTACTCACAAAGAGTGGTGTCTGTAGGTAAGGCCATGGTCTGATCTGTTGATGGGTCAGCCTGTGTGAGATTACCGGACATCACTCTTTTAGACGAGGAGGTGTGGACGGACACTTCCTGGTTGAGAGAAAGACAGAGAGAGAGACAGCTATCAGAGAAAACACCTGTGCTTCCTAAACAGGGAGATGGAGAGGTGACGCTACAGGTCATCAAAACCAGATTGCTGTGCCCAAATCACCCGTACACACCCTGACATTTACACACATATGTACACACACCCTCTCACACACAGAAAAACAGAGCAAACACATGCTACCACACATACCTCAACTATGAAAAATGATACAGTCAAGTGTCTGGTGACATTTAAGCTCTGGATTCCAGTGAAACATTGTTGAGGTCGTCTGAGCCGCACACACACACACACACACACACACACACACACACACACACACACACACACACACACACACATCTGTGAGTGTAAAGAGAAATGAACTTGGACACAATGTGAATAGTAGGCATTGACTGGAAAGTTAGTGCAAACAGCACTTGGTTGAATTTTAATAGAGCCAAGCTCTAAAGGTGTTTTCACAGGCTTCTATTGATAAGAGCTGCAAATTTGGTAAATGGCATGTCCTTGGTACATACAGGCTTGTTATTCCC
This sequence comes from Sander vitreus, assembly GCF_031162955.1. Taxonomy (NCBI): domain Eukaryota; kingdom Metazoa; phylum Chordata; class Actinopteri; order Perciformes; family Percidae; genus Sander; species Sander vitreus. Next base: position 3,247,902 of record NC_135878.1, on the reverse strand, counting down.
CTGGAATCATTTTGTCAGCCGGTGCAACACACCTATTCAGTTGCAAATCATCCCTGTGGTGAACAAACACACCTGTGTCTATTTGTGTAAGTGTGTGTGTGTGTGTGTGTGTGCATGTGTGTGTGTGTGTGTGTGTGTGTGTGTGTGTGTGTGTGTGTGTGTGTGTGTGTGTGTGTGTGTGTGTGTGCGTGTGTGTGTGTGTGTGTGTGTGTCTTTGCAAATGTGTGGGTATGTTTTTCATTTGCAAATCAAATGTTTTCCAAGTAGAGATTTTTGACTTGCCGGGCATCAACTCGGAGTGACAACAAACACAAAACATCTCTGCACACATCATAACAACGTGGTGGCACATACACACGCACACACATGCACACACATGCGCGCGCACACACACACACACACACACACACACACACACACAGAGACACACACACATACACAAACTTGTCTAGTTTGTCTCCTTCGCTCTAAGGAAGGTGTCAACCGTAATTTCAGAAATGTACCAAAAGACAAAAATCCCATTTACAAATCCCCGGAAGACATGGTCATTTGCATACTTTTCTATCACACACACACACACACACACACACACACACACACACACACACACACACACACACACACACAGTGGCAAAACAGGCATGTAAGCATTATCTCTCCCTTTCTGTCACTGTTTTTCTCTCTCTCTCTCTGAAGTAGCTCTCACATCGAATGAAGCTCAATTCAGAGAGCTGCAAGTTGCAGAAGCACACGTTCCAAACCGGCTGCTAACCACAGCTCCCCAGTGCTCTGTGTTTGACTGCTGATATTAAACAGAGTATTTTGTCTACGACGGTTAAGTGCACAAGCAGTAAGGATGTTTTTACAGGCCAGTGTGTGAAGACTGTGTGTGTGTGTGTGTGTGTGTGTGTGTGTGTGTGTGTGTGCGTGACTTTGTGGTGGCTTCAGTTCATTACAGCTGGTTACAGAAGTGAAGGTCGCTGAACGAAAGCCATTAAAGGGATTGAAACATTTATCTCTCTTTGGTTGTCTGATGGGCTTGTTTACACCTCACTTTAGGCCAATGTCAGTAGTACATTTTGCATCTAGTACGTGTCGTGTGTGGGTGGGAACAAATTGAGTGTAAGCATGCGCAACAAGATTTTCTCTGTACATTGATATACATTTTTCTTTTTTTGCATTACATCAGATGGAAGGATATTCAATATCATTGTTACTTACATGACAGTAAGTACTGTATATCATAACCAAGCAAGAAAAAGGGGGATTCAGTATCTCAGGACAGAACCCTGGGGCACGCCACAAAAATATTTACTCAGTATGACCAGAACTCTCCAAGTAGTTCAACCCCTTCTTTGTGTCAAAAAGTGTGCTCTAGGGCCTAACCTGATAGTATTACCTCTCAATAAAGAGATAGGAATTGACTGTATTAAACGCAGTATTGAGCTCAAAAGATACCAAATTAGATATTTATTAGTATCCATCTAGCATCTCAGTGCTGCACTTGTCACTGAAGAAAGACTGAAATTAGAATTGAAGCCAGGAAAATATGTCAAGTTTGACATTTGTTTGAAAGCTATTCATGTTACTGATGTAAAGAATGTGTTTTTTTGGTGTGTTTTCAGAAGAGGCCACACAAAGTTAATTTTGAAAAGCCAATGAAAAACACACAGTCAGGAGAGATTGATAATGTGGAGAAAGAAATATCACAATGTCAGTTTTTTCCAATATCGTGCTGCCCTAATGTGCAGTAATTCTGCTGACAACCACTGAACCTCTTTAAAAAGCTGGTCAAGGGCACAGAGAGAGCTTCAGAGGACACAGTCCTAACAGCACACCTATAATACATTACAACAGGAAAGTGTATTCATTGTCAATTTATTATTATAGAGAAATACGGTACAATAATGTCATATAGAGTAGCAAGACTGAGTTTGAACATAATAACAGGACAGGAGGAAAATGATTGGCTTTTGCTGAAACTGTTACCTGGGAGCTTTTGGTGAAAATTGATAAGAACAGGAACTGATTCATTATTCAATTCTAAAGACATCACATTGCTGATTGGTACTGTCTTTAATAAGAAAAACAATTTTGAGTTCAGCAGGTACGTTGTGATATGAGTCCACCAATCAGAAGTTAGGATTGCAGTTATCCATTTTATGAAATAATCAGACGAACAGGAGCAGTGTCACAACCCAATGTCTCATGCAACTGTCACCAAGTGCTATCTAGCTTTCACTCCCTGCCATATGTTCTCTCTGGCGCAGGCTGCCACAGAGGAAGAAGGAAGAGGAAGGGGGGTAGTGGTGGTGGTGGTAGAAGGGCTGTCTCTGCACATCTCCTACAGACTGACAGAGTTAATAAGGGACAGTGCTTGGTGAAATCTGTCTAAACGAACTGGCCTGTCGCAAAAGATAATCCCTGTGAATAAAAAAATAAAAAAATCACTGGATCCTCTTAAAAGAAGCTCAGCTAATGAAATCAATGCTCGCCATCTGGGACCATTTCATGTGTGACATACGCCTACAAAGAGGCCAGTTGGACCTGTGATGGTGAAACCATGGTAACAGGAAGTAGAACACTACTAGCCTAGGGACTTGACACCATTGACACCCTCCACCTTCACATTGGTGCCTATTAGAGGGAGACATCACCAGAGATACTTTGGTGATGTCCAGGATCGAGGAAACTGTGTGCCATCACACATGCAGGGATCACCTAATTTTACGCCAATTGTCCTATGTCAGCTGTTGACATTTTCGCCCTCTAGCAAGCAGTGCTGCTTCTGGTAGGACTTTAATGACATGCCATGGTGCATGGAGGGTCTCTGAGGAGAGCTGTCCGCCTCTTTCTACTCAAATGTTCTCCATCTGTCCTCCCCCTCTCCCCTCCTGTGTCATCCCTCTGTTTAAAAACGTCAGTCTTAATAAATCAAGAATTCAGGAACCGAGCTTTAAACAAAGCGCTAGTTGGATCATCGAACAGTGTCTAAACCTGCCTTCGGAACACGATTAATTTGCCTTTAGATATGGTCAGACGACATATCCTACGGAATACAAAATCTGCGATCACTGAGATATCTAGGCAACCAGCCAGCCAAATTAAAGGTCCTATGACATGCTGCTTTTTGGATGCTTTTTATAGGCCTTAGTGGTCCCCTAATACTGTATCTGAAGTCTCTTTTATATAGGCCTTAGTGGTCCCCTAATACTGTATCTGAAGTCTCTTTTATATAGGCCTTAGTGGTCCCCTAATACTGTATCTGAAGTCTCTTTTATATAGGCCTTAGTGGTCCCCCTAATACTGTATCTGAAGTCTCTTTTATATAGACCTTAGTGGTCCCCTAATACTGTATCTGAAGTCTCTTTTATATAGGCCTTAGTGGTCCCCTAATACTGTATCTGAAGTCTCTTTTATATAGACCTCAGTGGTCCCCTAATACTGTATCTGAAGTCTCTTTTATATAGGCCTTAGTGGTCCCCTAATACTGTATCTGAAGTCTCTTTTATATAGGCCTTAGTGGTCCCCTAATACTGTATCTGAAGTCTCTTTTATATAGGCCTTAGTGGTCCCCTAATACTGTATCTGAAGTCTCTTTTATATAGACCTCAGTGGTCCCCCTAATACTGTATCTGAAGTCTCTTTTATATAGGCCTTAGTGGTCCCCTAATACTGTATCTGAAGTCTCTTTTATATAGGCCTTAGTGGTCCCCTAATACTGTATCTGAAGTCTCTTTTATATAGGCCTTAGTGGTCCCCTAATACTGTATCTGAAGTCTCTTTTATATAGACCTCAGTGGTCCCCTAATACTGTATCTGAAGTCTCTTTTATATAGGCCTTAGTGGTCCCCTAATACTGTATCTGAAGTCTCTTTTATATAGACCTTAGTGGTCCCCTAATACTGTATCTGAAGTCTCTTTTATATAGACCTTAGTGGTCCCCTAATACTGTATCTGAAGTCTCTTTTATATAGACCTTAGTGGTCCCCTAATACTGTATCTGAAGTCTCTTTCTCAAAATTCAGCCTTGGTGCAGAATTACAGCCACTAGAGCCAGTCCCACAATGAGCTTTCCTTAGGATGTGCCATTTCTGTGTCTGTAGCTTTAAATGCTATTGAGGAGGAGAGGGGGCAAGGTGGAGGGTGGGGGTGTGGCCTTGACCAGCTTGCAGCCACGGTTGTAGCTCTATTTCCTCATGGGCGGGGAGAAAGGGGAGGTAACCTTTCCTCTTATGACGTCATAAAGGGAGGATTCCAGATCGGCCCATCTGAGCTTTCATTTTCTCAAAGGCGGAGCAGGATACCCAGGGCTCGGTTTACACCTATCACCATTTCTAGCCACTGGGGGACCATAGGCAGGCTGGGGGAACTCATATTAATGTTAAAAAACCTCATAAAGTGACATTTTCATGCCATGGGACCTTTAAACTAAATAAATATAATTCTTAATCTTAATCAGTGAGCTTTAGATTATTTTGTTGACATTTGTTGACTTTAGGCAGTCAGGCTAGCTGTTTCCCCTGTTTCCAGTCTTCACGCTAAGCTAAGCTAACCAGCTGCGGGCTGTAGCATTATATCTAACAGACAGAAAAAAGCATAAAGTCAAAATTAGTTGTTAAAGAAGATCGTAGACGATTGAATCCACCAGTGAGACTACTGTGTCCCACTTTTTTCCTTCTAAGTACTAGTTAGAATGAACTGTTTAAGTGAAACTGCATTTAGTTTTGATTAGCGTACAAGTTTAGGATACTGTTTGGCAAATGTTCAAACTGCGCCTGTTGATTTTATTTAGTCATTGATTAAGCACATAAAGAGCTACTATCGTCTCTCCTGCACTCAACTACTTTGGACTCAAATAGCTCGGAAATGGCTCTGAGTGCTTTTGCTGGAGTTGCTGAAGCTACAGTAGCAGTTCAAATCGATACGGTTCGCTGGTTCGATATCAGGTGTGACATTTTGGAGGAGAGAGGACGCCTACCTCAACGCTTTGTGCTTCTTAAATACTTTTAAGATCTTATTTTTGGATTGCTCTCTGTTCCTTTTCCCCTCCAGGTCTTTTTCTTTCAATTTAGTATGATATCTTTCAACCTTCTCTTTTCTTTTTTGCGGTGAAACAGCTCCACGGGCTGCTTGAGTGCATCTTTAGCATGCTTGTTATCCTGATTGTCTTATGGTGGGCTTCTTTGCTCTTCTGTTTTTGAACCTCCTCACACCAAATTCCTCACACATCTATTCAGAGGCTTCACTGATCAGCAAAATCCATGTACTGAGTTCATTTAATGCCTATGTTAGTGTCTCTGGGGTAGCAATAGCTGGTGTACTGTATGGCGAGTGACTGAAGGGGCCTGCCAAGAAAAGAAGTCACTCACACATGACTCACTGTTTGGGTACTTCATTTTAAATCAAAGGGTTCTTCGTTGGCAAATGGTGCATACACGAGTGAATCCAAGCATGTGGACACAAACACTGTATTCACATATACAGTTCATTCACATGCACACTCCCTCTGTCAGCTATTAGACTGAGTGCTTCTGGCTGTGAAAGCCGCCTTATGGGTTTGCTGGCATAACATACAAATGGCTGCTCTCAAACATGACTCATGAGACTCTACAATAGTAAACAAATCACTGTGCTGACCGAGGCAACCAGTTGCTTTGGACTTATTCCTCTTAACATGCCTGACCTTCTTGAAAGCAGTGAGCAGTCAATTCAAACCTATGTTACTTTGCAGGAAGAGCTGCACAGAATGTGTTGTTTGAGTTTGTTACTGGTCTGTATCACATAGCAAGTCCACTTTAGTCTGGCTGTCTTAGAGTTAGTAAAGCTTGATAACCCAAAGCAAATCAACAGGACTATGGGAACTTAACAACTACTCCATGGAGCTTCCCATAACCGGAGCCCATAAGGTCTAGGTTCTGCCTTGTTCTACAAAGTAGAACGTTTTGGATATACTAAACTGCCGTAACAGAATAAGGGAGTAAAAGCTACCCTATTCTATATATGTGAACAGTGCGGAATCCTGTCGGCAAATTAAACGTAATTAAAGGGGCAATCCACAGATTTTACATCTCTAGCAGCTATTAAGGTGGTGGACTCTGTTAAGTTTCTGGTGTCTTTATTGTGATATGCTTCCTCTATTTTATCTATTAATGGATTAGGTACCAGCAAGTTTTGGAAATATGTCTGTCTATGAATGCTTTATTTAATTCTTTGTGCATTCATTATACAGAAATCGACATCCATCCACTAAAGATTGCTCTGGTATAATATATATTATTATGGTAGTGTTGTATTTAATTATGTTTAAGCTATATCTATAGTAATGGATATGTAAATGAATGTTATGTAATTATGCCTAATTTCATGTGGAAGTCGTTGATTGGTGCACAAAAACAGTCACCTCCTACAAAAGATGGCTTCTCAGGATGTAACACCTTTTGCCTGAAAATGGTCTACTACCGAAACGTTGCCTACTATTAAACTTTATATATTTTTTGCAAGTTAGACAGTGTGCGGGAGTTTTCTTTGCAACTTTTGACCTGCTTGTCCCCCTCTGATGCACCTGTCTTACGTTGTAGATGTGCAAAGTATTTTTCTGTATTAAGTTTCTGGGTACCACCATTACCAGCGACCTAAGATGGGAGACACACTCATCTCATGTCATCAAGCGGGCTCACCAGACGATACCCCAGAAAGTTCGCACCCAGTTCTACAGAGCCACCATTGAGAGTGTCCTCACTTCCTCCATCACTTTGTGGTACATAGCATCCTCTGCTCACACCAAACACAGACTGGAACACAACGTACAAACAGCCAGGCAGCTCACAGGCCAGGAACAGGTGCCCGTGAGCGTTCCGGCTCACTGCCTCTTCAGAAAGCTCAGCGCAGTTTTTTCCCTAAAGCCATAACTCTCAACAACCCATCCTAGTTCCCTTCTTCATCCCCTGACCACCCACCATGCATCGTTGCCAACGCCCCAGGTTGGTTTACTAGTCATGCTGATTCCTACTCAGCTTAAAACAGTTGTATTATGTCTTCCGTGGCTCTGGAGAAGCTTAAACAAGTCTGAAAAAATGATAACAACAATGATAACAAAACTGAGTATAACAGGTATTCTATGTCTAGCTTCAAAATGTTATATTCATACATCAAAAGTTACGCGCAAGAAGCCAAACAATTTCATATATAGCTGAATATTTTAGCAAAATATACATTCATGTATACAAATTGTATTGTTGCTTACTTGCTATATCTGTTTCAATAAAAGTTTTTTTTTTTTAAATCATAGACTGCATCAATTCAATGCAAACTAAGGTTTTTGGCAGCTTATAGAAGAAATGCATCTTAAGGCACTTCTGCTTTGGCTTCAACACTCAGCTGTTGTGGTTGCAGCTGGCTGTATAGACACTGCAATGCCTCAATCTCTGGGGCTAAATCATTCAGGCTGTGTGAATAAACAGATGAGTGAGTGAGTGAGTGAATTAATGAGTGCCAGAGTGAGAGGCTTTGTTAATTATGTGAGTTAATTGTCACCTTGAAAGAGACAGCTACTGAGAGAAAAGAGATTTAAATGCACTGAAGGATCTAATAGGTTTTATCTGCAGTACAGCCCATTTGCTTTCATTAAAATGTAGTTCATATTTGTCCATGTTATTTTGATGTTTTGCCAATGTAATTAGTTTTTAAACATGTATTCACATTGATGTTTTAACTTAAATGCTGCAGTGTGAAGCTGAGGTAAAAATCAGCTCCCACTAAAAAAGATGGATATGAAAATCTATTCTTTAAGGCAACAGGGATCCTGTGTGACTTCATTTTTTCTGCTGAATGCCAGGTGATTGATAGTAAGCCATTCAATTTGGGTGTAATGAAATAATAATTTAATTTAAAAGTGTCCCTTTACTCTCCATGTTTATGGTGATGGATCACCTATCACTGTGGAAGTTGCTTTGCGTGTTGTAGCTACAGGAGTGAGTGGCAGCAAATGAAACCAAAGCTTTGTACCTCCCACTATACTGTGCAGACAAACCAGGAATGACATAAACATCAGAGGGGGGGGGGAAAGGACTGCTGCCTTTAGCAGTGCTCGAGGAACCTGTTCATGTCAGCATGCTAACATGCTCACAATGCTAACATGCTGATGTTTAGCAGATAAAACGTTCATCATGTTTACCTTCTTAGTTTAGTTTGTTAGCATGCTAATATGTTCTAATTAGTAAGGGCGGGGGAAGAATTGATTCAGCATAGTATCGCAATATTTTCTTTCTCTTAATATATAATTTGCACGAGAATTTAACTTTTGGGTACTAGAAAAATAAAATCAATTGGTTTTTCAGTCCACTAGATGGTGCAGTTGAGGGTTTTTTTCTGGCGAGGTCAGCAGGGGAGACCATCAGTGTAAAAAAATACAAAGTTTTCCTTTGGGGACATCATTTAAAGTGCCCATATTATGAAAAAAACACTTTTTCTGGGATTTGGGGTGTGATTTTGTGTCTCTGGTGCTTCCACACGCATACAAACTTGAAAAAAAACAAAAAACATCCATGCTGTTTTGAGTGAGATACGGTTTCTGAATGTCTTCTGCCTTTAGTCTCGGGGTGAGCTGTTCAAAATCGGCAGAGTTTTCTACATCAGTGGCAAAACACTGCTACAACACACTAGTTCACCATAATCTACAAAAGACTACTTACATGTCCCTGTTCTGTAGGTATTCCACGCAAAGTTGGAAGTGTGCCCTCGTTTAGAAGAAGTCTCCCAGCTAATCCTGCCTTGTACTAACTGAAGTTGTAGAAACAAACAGCTAGCTGATGTGATCCTTACCTAGGTATTGGGCATGTGCACCTCCCAACAAAGATGGGATAGAAGTGCAATGCCTCGTTCTGTAGCCAAAACAGAGACCTGACACAGGGTGAAAAGAGGAGCTGCAGCAATGTGCAGTACAACAAATATATGGTTTTTTTTTTTAAAATTAAACCATGTAAACCTATTCTTGTACAATCTCAAAATACAATTATGAACCTGAAATGAGCATAATATGCTGGAAAAATCATATTGTGGGGCCCCTGCTGAAGAGAGCAAGAGAGAGCTGAGGCTGATTAAGCCTTTGCAGGTATTTGCCAATAAAAGTATTTCACAAATCAAAATTTGGACCTGATGGTGGCAGTAGATGAAAAGTCAACAAATCAACAAAATCATTAGGATACATCCTATTGGAGTGATTGGTGATTGTACCAAATGCTGTGCCAATCATTTCAAGTAGATGTTGAGATATTTCACTGGAACTCAACATTGACCTGCTGGTGTCGCTAGAAAATCACCAAAGTCAGTAGGACGTATCCTCTGGAGACAATGAGCGTCTGTGCAAATATTTCAGCCTGGACCAAAGTGGCCGGCCGACCACCAGACCAACATCACCATCCCTAGAGCCATGCTGCTAGCATGGCTAAAAATACAGCAGCAAATCTGCAGCAGCACACACGTTGTATATGTTCTAAAATGTCTTTGCGGTCGGGTTTTTGTAGGACAAAAGAAGGCCTTTAAAAAATCATATCTTAGTTGAGTTCTAGGTTGTCCATTTTGACTGAAGACCCAGTAGTGTCGAATTGATAGGCTGTTTCCACCAATAAAGGATGCAAATCAGTCAGTGTACTCAAGTCCTTTCTTTCTTTCTGAAGTTGCTGTCCATGATGAGAAGCACTTGAATCAGCTGCACATTGTTGGAAGAAGTGTGGAGAACCTGTTTTCATCAGTAAGAATGTGAAGAAAATAAGCAGCCTGAAATACTGAAACAGTAAAAGAAAAACAGCCACTAATTGCGATTATTTTTCTGTGCTATTCCATTTGTCAGACGAGGTAAAAACATGCACAAAAAGCAGCGCAACCATACATAGTCTCATAATGCCTCAATTTGGATCTTGAGGCTAATTGGTTGCCTTCTTCTATCACCCCTTCTTTGTTGGTGTTGTGCAATTGTGTAATTGTGTGCATTGTTCATTTGAAGGTCTTCCCGGCTGTCATGCCATCCTTCTTTCCACTCCCTCGCTCCCTCCCTCTCTCTCTCTCTCTGTCGACTCTGGCAGCTGCTTTCTCTTTGCCAGTGTTTTAGTTTGCTAAGGGTGCCATGAGCATTCCCTTTTGCAATCCAGTAGAAGTATGAAAACAATTTTTTTTTGGTTTTCAATCCTCTATCGACTGTCCTCATTACGACTAAACGGAGGCACATCAATATTTTAAGCACTCGTGGGTAAACAAGGGCGCCAAAAAGAGACATGGTTCAGAAACAGAAAGGGAGAAAAAGAGATATATTAGCCACAGGCCAGAAAATAAGACAGAAAAGAGTGTCAAAGTACAGTACATGGACAGACAGAGAGGGCATGGTATAGGGCATGGAAAAGTCAGACAGGAAAAACAAATCTGATGAACAACAGAAAGAGAGTTGTAGACAGGTAGAGAAGGTGACTGTCGAAGGGAGAGTCTGGTTTGTAACAGTGATTTGAGATTCAGTCCAGCTGGGACAGAACGGATTAACTAAAGGCCAGACAGAGTCGCAGTGAAAAGCTAGGAGGCGGACAGTAGCAACAGAGAAGAGAGACAGGCGGATTAAACAAAGGACATACATACAATAACAAAGCCCACAGGGATATGTGATTCACACTTATCGTAACAGACAAACAGTGCTGCAACACAAGGTATATTTTCATACTATTGCCGGTCACAGCTTGTGCTGCATTTTCCACTCCACTGGTAGTTTTTTGAAACATAAAAATGTTCTCATCCCATGTCTTATGAAATATACTATTTGCTGTTTCTTTGTGTACATGATGCAACATTTAGTCAGAGTTTTCCCTCAGCTGTATTTGTGGCTCTGTTCTGTCAAAACCCTTCTCCCTGTGTCTGCTTGACAAACAGTGGAGTGGCTTGTCCTCGCTATTTTTTATTCTGAGAGGTAAAATCTCTGTAAAATATTGTTTAAATGAATATATTGTCTCAGGTGCTGTATATAGGCATAGTCATACCAGAAATTGCTTGGTGACGCAGGAACTTTATGCGCAGGGCTACTGTAGTTGGTGAAATACTGTAACTCACCAGCTAACTCACTAGCCAGCTGGGCTAGTGCTATCAGTCACAAAATAGCTCTCAGAGATTATCTCCATTTTTCTCTCGACTGTTTTGTTTACTCCACGAGCTAACAAGCAAATCTGTCTGCTCGTATGCTAAGCTTAGTTGCTAACGGGACAACATGTTTACACAGATTATTCAAACGACTAAATAAAGACTTAAATAAAAGTGGATGGTGCAACAATATTCGATGGCTTTGATATCTCCAGCTCTCAATCCAGGAAGATTTGTGGGGTCAAAGTTCACAAAAGATGAACTCGATGGGTAAACTTCTAGCCAATTTATTTTGCCTCCGTGAGTATATCCACTAACTGCTGTGATTCAATAGGCATGAATTGAATTGGCAGTGGAAATTCAACACAGATTTTAAATTAAAACCTCACACAGACAAACTTGTATACTTAAGTTAACTATATATAGACGATAGACTTCACCTTCACATACTCAGCGGTTTGATCCCCACACATTTACACCTAGGATCCGCCCAATACAAACACAGCTGTCTTTGGCTGGCCTCTTAGCAGCCTCACTGGAGCAGTTGGAGGTTATTATGACTAAACCTGCTGCTATTTTTAGCATAAGCACTCCTCATGGGGTAGCTTTGCTACAGGAACACCAGGGGGTAGTCCAGTATAGTGGCAACATGGATATGTATTTCCATTTTTTTCCCCAGCTTAATAAACACATACATGAACATTAAATCTTAGTACAATCACCATGGTGCAACATACTAAAAATACTGCACTATAGGAGCAGGTGTGGGTAATCCTGCTAGTAGTCACTACATCACCAAGCTTTGAAAAGGCCTTGACAGTAAAAAGAGAATATCTGTCTAATCACTCACCAACCATACAAAACAGTGTTTTTCTGTAACATCCATTTGGTGCCAAACTTCCAAACGTTTGTAGCAAGGGTTTGAGTGCTTCATGCTTTTCTACAGGGTTAAGTGTTTTGCTCGGCAACACTCGCGGGATGGAAGCTGTTATAGGAGAGGAGAGTAAATTAGCTTGCCCAACTGGGCCCATTTGCAAATGACAAAAATGACCCAGATCTAGTGAGCAGATAAATTAAAGCTTAACAGACGTCCAGTGATTTTGGAGTTTGGCTGCAGAAACTCCCTGTGTGTATTGACTGCTGAAAAAATGAACAGGAAAACTAGCAGGCCATTAATGCAAGCTGAAGGTGTGCTCCTCCCTTATATGTAGATTTACGCAACAAACTTATATTAGTAGACATTTCTGTGTTTCACATCCATCTGAGATATATAAATGTTTGTTACATATGTATGGTTACTGATGTGGAGGGCAATTTACATTGACATATTGTAGCATTTGCTTCATTATGATGACATACTGCAAGTCAACTTTTATAAGAACATCCGTACATTCATGGTGACATACACAGCATTCACTAAATAAGTTAACTCGTGAACATGTAGGCTTGTAACAATTCCAAATTTTGAAATACTTGCGATTTACAATATAATTGTGTCTTTCAGTCAAATTTGAAAATATTTATTTATTTATTACTTTTCCAAACAAATGAAAGTTTTGAATGAATTCAAGGCTACATCTTTTGGTTATATCACTGCTATGTGACCTTAGCTTATGTAAGCAAATAATTGCGGTTAAACAAAGAAACTGTGATTATGTAAAACTAACTGCGATTAGACAATGATTTCATAATTGTTACAAGCCTATGAACATGGACTTGGATAAAAGTTTTCTGAACCTATTAAATATATAAAGAATATTATATGGTCACTGAATATAGGATCCTGCTCATGTTGTGTATATAACGGTGGTCATAGTCTGCGTTTAGAGCTCCTCATTCTGTATTCTGGGCCTTTCTCTCCTGCGTATCAGTGTTCTTAACGGGGGCTGAAATCTCTGTGCTATGTGGGTGCTTGGCTCCAGGGAAAGAAAGTTGTGGGGAAAAGAGTAAATTGAGCAAAGGGTCAGTTTGTCCAGCCCTGAGGTGGGTCCAGATGAGGCCTGTAATTATTGAAACATGAGTATAATTTGTTAATCAGACTCTAACCTGCTTTACTTGCTAAAATATGAGCTCGCTTTTCATTTCGATTCCCTCTCATAACGGCTGATTCGCTCTGAATCTCCATCGCTCCCTATCCATCTTCATCCTCTGTGTTCTCTGCCTTCCCCTCCCATCCACTCTCCTAGTCTGCTCTTTCACAATATGGTCCTATGCTCACTGAATGTAAATCAGATTTCAGTCTCTTTCATCAGGCTACGTGCTCTCTTAATGTTCAGTGAGCGATGCCAACATCGTCCAGGCACTACTATTTATACATGACCACTCTAAAGTGGTTTGGGATCCGGCTCTGTTTTCAGCCTCTCCAAATATACACTGAATCATGGACACTGACATCGGCTGACACACTGCATGCCTAGTCGATATTCTGAGGATTTAAGTCTATAACTGTGCAAATGTGTAACACAAGCTCATGCAAGTGGACAAACATCACGTCACCTCAGCATACCGGTTCTACTGCTATGACTTTGTACCAGACTGAAATGTCTCAGCAGCTATTGGATGGATGGCCATGACATGTTATGCATTCAGATTCCTAGAGGATGAATACGTTGATAATCCCCTGACTTTTCTTTTAGTACCACCACAAGGTGGAGGTTTAAGGTTTACGGCTTGAAGTGAAATGTCTCCACAACTGTTGGATGGATTGCCATGAAATATGAAATGTGGGCTTTAGTTTACAGGTGTGTAATTTCCTTATAATTCCCAGGGATATTTTTTAAATTTTTTTTTAATAACCATGTATTTTGAAACCAACTATAAAGGACATTTTATTACCAAAATACAATATATAATATACATACTGTATACAATTGATTCCAATTATTTGCCAGGATAACGTCCCTTATAGTCAGTGGACAGCAGGTCAGCCAAAGATGTAAACATGTGAAATTTGTCTACAGGCAAGGATTCAACATATATAAGATATATAAGATATAAGAATAAAGTTGTTGTTTTGAAATGAAATTCCTTTCGTAATGAACTCAAAACAACTAATAAAACTGGGTTTTCAAAAAGGTCCTAAGAAATTATAAGAAACTAAAAATAAAGCGTTACCAAACTTACATTCAAACATTCATGTTCCTCACAGGAATACTCATAATAACTTTGATGATCATAAATGTGTCCAATATTTTGGTTTATGACCAAATAACTGCAAAACTAAATGACATTCCCATTAGACTCAGCTGTACTTGTTCCTCAGTACTCATTAGTTAGCACTGAACTGACATGAAGAACATGGTCAACATTATTCCTGCAAGGCATTAGCGTGTTAGCATGCTGACGTCAGCATTTAATTCAAGGCACGCTGTGCCTATGTACACATGAAGACAAGCGTGGCCTTTTTTCATTAAACCTGGAGAAACTACTGCATCAAAGGTGGACTCATCAACAAATCGAGAGGAATGACAAACCAAACTAAAATTCAAATCGTGTACTTCCTGTCTGATGTTTAAAACCCTGCCAAATGTTTTAAAGATGGAGAAGCTTTTGTTTGCCGCTTCCAGTGGCGGAAGAAGTATTGAGATCATTTACTTAAGTAAAAGTACTAATACCACACTGTAAAAATACTTGTTTGCAAGTAAACGTCCTGCATTGAAAATGTTACTTAAGTAAAAGTATCTAAGTATCATCACAAAAATGTACTTACTGTATTAAAAGTAAAAGTACTCGATGCAGAAAAATCCTCACATTTTAGAAACAATGTCAATCAACTAAATCAGTTAATCAGCTAAACAATAAGTTATATTGTTGGGTAGTTTAATTTATAAAAAAACATCAGATTGTATAAACTACATGTGTTTTGCAAAAAATCTTAATTTATAAAGTAACCAGTAACTACAGTAAAGATGTAGAGGAGTACAAGTAGAAAGTGCCATGAAAAGAAAAGACTCAAGTAAAGTACAAGTACCTAAACATTTGTACTTAAGTACAGTATTAAGTAAATGTACTTAGTAACATTCCACCACTGGCCGCTTCCACCTCTTAAAAGGAACCATGCCGTTTCTTTTAGCCTAATTTACCTTAACAGCTTCGGAGCCATTGGAATGGTTATGTGACTTTTTTGGAGTTGAATGGTGGTCGTCTCGCTCCCCCCTAGCACCTGTGAGCTGAAAAACCACCCTTGCAACTTTCGGCTGGCGAGTCGCCGGCCTCACGTCAGGAAGTATCACGTGATATCAGGTCTCGCGATGTAACAAATTGCTTCATGGCACTGCACACATACACCCATTCAGGAACCGGCTAACAAGGTAGCGATGGAGTTCTTCACACTATCGTCATGGCTGAGCCGGCAAAAAAGAAGTAGAAAGCTAGGAAAGCATTGTTGGAGGAACAGAGAAAGAGGAAGACTGACTGACCGAGCGAGGACTCAGACGCAAGTAAACATAAGAGCTGCCAAATATCTATTCCGAAGCTGTAGGGGGAGCTCTATAGAGAAACCTGCGAGCAAAAAGCGAGAAAACAGCGAAGAAATGGCCAAAACTGCATAGCGCCTCTTTAATGCTAACACGGCACCATGATTTCCATCGTCTCTAACAGATTATATATATAATGAGACAACCAGGGCCTATTTCTACCAACAATGCAGAGAAACTGACAGCAGAAATGTTACTATGCAATCTGCTAAATTATTAGATCAAGGTCAACAAAGGCACACAGCTTCTCAATGAAGCACTTTCTGAAATATTTACAAAAAGAAAAGCCCTGGATGAACATTGACAACTTAAAAGAAAGTACTTTTATTTATAGGTTTTAATGATTGAGCTTTGATACATAGTGCCATAATAAATGATTGAAAAAGCAAGCCTTGAGGTCCTTGGCTAAATGTTGAACACATATGCTCTTGTAGGGGGTGGTGGTGGGGGGTGTGGGTGTGTGGGTGTCAAACCACGTTAGAGAAAAGAGTCACACAACAATCTGTATGGAAAAAGGCCCGCAGATATGCATTCATTACCGAGCTATGGGGAATGGATTAACATACGTACGTTAAAATGAATATGCACATGTTACCACGATACCTCTGGTAAAAAAAAGAGCTGCCTTAACAAGTATTGACAGCTACACAGAGGAGACTATTACGCATGTTTTAATAAGACAAATCCATAAACAAAGCAAATGCCATGTAGGCAAATGAGTCATCTGAATGGTTCAAATGAAGCAGGGAGTTTCTGAGATGTGTTTTGGCAGACATCGTCACAGTGCAACTATTCTCAGAGCCAAGGCAGCGAGCAACAAGTCATCATCACACAACAGAGCAGCAATGCGTCACCCACGCGGCTCCTCTGCCAGCTCCATTAAAAGATTTGAATCTGTGAAAGTGAGACGAAAGAGATGCCTGGTAAAAGTTAATGGAATTTTTACGAGCTCAATGGACTTGATGAGGACACCCGTGTCCTCATCAAGTCTGGATCAATTTCTTTGCAGACACATTGTGGCTTTTGGTTTATTTAACGTTTAATGAACTGCGTTTAGGAACAGTGGTACATATTGATTGATTTTCTTTTATATATATATAGATATACACATAGTTTTTTTCTTAGCCAAAAGGCTGTCATTCTCTTTTTTCAGCATGTCATTTGACACTTTAAAGTGAGATTTTCCAACATGGCAAAAGTGAGTCACTCTTTGCTTAAAAGCTGGAGAAAGGTGACTGAAAAAAAAAAAGTTATAGAAAGGAACTACTTTCTTTGGTGTCTTTTAAATTGAATACTGCCTTCTTAGCCTTTTGTTGAGAGAATAATATGAAAGCTCTATAGAGAAAATGCACTTACAAGAAGAAAATGACAAGTATATGTTCAGTCTATTGAGTGACAGATAAAAAAACAAGAGTGAGTTATGGACAGTGATGATACAAGTTATGAAAATAAACCAAGGCAACATTCCAAACCTCTAGTGCCACCGTCTGAATTTATGTCGACACCTCATTCGGAGTCAAAGTGCACACGAGATGTGCTCCGCCTAAAAAAGTTCCCGTCTCCCTACTTAACCATGTTATCCTGTTAGCCATGTGTGACGCGCTTTATCCCATAGTATGAAATCCTTTTAAATGATTTGATGTTGTGTTAAATTTACCAAACACATCAGAATTAGATTTTACGCAAATCCTGATAATCCGACTGCCTCACACACAAGAGAAAAGACAGTTTAAGACACCTTCAGGCTTTAGAAATGAACCCAATTAACACCAGGTGATTAGTAATCGGCTCACCGTGATAAACTCCTGATTAAGAGCACAACATTGATCCTCCTTTTCATAGACTTTTGGTTTATAGTGGCCGTTTTTGACACTCTCTAAATCTCACAGATGCTACGCTGCCACCCACTGGCCAACAGCGCCCATCACAACATGAATGAATACCATGTCAGGTCATTTAAGTTATGTAACTAATAATTTATGCCTGAACGTTCACCATTGCGGCCTATTTTTGTGCATGCATGTTAATTACTGGCACTGCACCGTGTGAGCATGTATGTGTGCTTCTGAGAATTCTAGCCCCCTGCATGATGGGTAATGACACCGTGGCACAGTGTCACCTCATCTGTCTCATGCGTGTTCATCACTATGTGTGTATTGTTCCCTGTGTGCACAGTCATGACCCGAAGGTCAGACAGATGTTGTAAGCACAAGCCAGTGTCCCTGGAGGATTGGCCTGCTACACAAGCAGAAAAACAAGTTTTTGCACTCAGTATAAACCGTTGCATCACGACACATCCGCGGTTGTTGGAAACACGGACTGTCCTCTCTCCCGCTGAGGATTTTGGCCACACATCATTGTTACAGCTGTCCGTCCAATGACATTGCACCATTTAAATAAATGAAATGGGGCCACAGAAAGAAAAAATACAGAGCATCATCAAATATTAAATTCAGCTTTACAGATGAGTTGGAGACAAGGTCATGTTTTATAACCAGCCGGCTGAAGAGCTGTAGTCCTCTCCTCTAACTGGGAATCTGGGAACACTGCCCACACGCTCCATTAACTCCATTCTTTTCCAAGAAAAGATAGGAATAAGCACTCAAGATACAATGCCAACATACAGCATGTGGTCCGATGCCAGCATGTGACATGCAGACATTTTTGACCAGCCTACCACATATGGCAAAATTATATGATAAAGGTCATTTCATATTTTCCGTTTTCTGGCAATTCAATTAAAAAATAATAACCATATGGTAAAGCCTATTTTTGTGTACTACAGAGTGAAGTACTGAGTATTTTCTCATTTCATTAAGAACTTTAGCAAAATGAACAGAACATGCAACGTAAAGCCTTGATGTAAATATTGCCTTAGTGCAGTTCGGCTGCTGGCTTTTTAGACATCACTCTAGAAACGACTTAGAAAAATATATATGATAGACATTTATAAATTACTTGGATATATATATATATATATATATCGTCATAAAAGAAATATAAATAAAGGATCTTCTTCTCTCCCCTGGGTAAAGTAGAAGAAAACAAATGCAAGACGTGGATCTGAAGGAAGTGATTGTAAAGTCAATAAGCTTTTCAATGTCAACAGGAAAAATTCAAAGGGAAGTATTCAACAAATTCTCACTTTCCCAAAAGGATGATATTATCAGAATTAATGCTGGGATGAGGAGACCAAAGGCCGTTTTATGCTTCTGCGTCGACTCAATGGCGTACCCCTGCAGACCGTCTACGCTGGACCCTACGCCGTAGCCTGACTGCACCTCTCAAAAAATGTAACTACACATCGCAGCGACACACATCGCTCGGCCGTGGCTCGGTAGCGTTGCATTTCCCCCGACTCATTTCCTGGCTCTCCTTCTCCATAAACAACATGAAATCAAGGAGAGGGTTAACTTTTCCTGCTCCAGATTTCCCACCGTGGTCAGAAAGCACAGGGGAGACACTTTGTTTCTCTCACTATGACTCTAGAGTCGGTACTCGCTCCGAAGCTAATCGCGTCACTCTCTCACTTCTCCCTCGCTCTAACACACTCCCCACACACACACACACACATGCAGGCTCCACGCACACACCAGCGCACAAGTATAAACATCAGGCCACTTATGTAGGCTACGGAGAAAGCTCTGCGTGGAGCCTCCGCAGAACCATAAAACGGCCTTAACTCTCATACATACTGGATAGGTAAAGTAGACTCTAGACTAAATATATGTTAAACATAAGCTTTTAAAAAGCGAGATTAAACAGAAACAAACACCACTATACAGATAAAATTCGTAAAAAAACAAAACAGCATCAGTCGTTGCCTAGCAATGATATACATTTATATATCATGTCTGGTTGCTTCACTCCCAGTCTGTAAAATGATGACCTAAAGCTACAATAATTGACTATTTGGCCATTTGGGGGCAGCAAAAACAAGCTGTAAACACAACACTGATATACTATCCCCTTTTAAGTGACACATCCAGCAGATACGCAGCAACATCAACATTCATTATGTGTCCACCTGATGAATATGAGTCCAATATTCACTCTCCTTTTAGCTCTGTTTTTAATCTGAGGAAGAAGAAAAAAAGAATCTGGCTCTTTAGCTGCTAAAAGCTCCACTATGTTCACCAGCTAGTCGCTAACTGTGCCTGTCTGCTGTTTGGTGCTGAGCAGGTAGGGTACTGTGTGTTTTTACAGCTGCCTGTTGCGACTGGAAATAACGCTGATGATAGCAGTATGAGTGAACTAAATTGGTAAATGTGCCAAAAAAACAACCCAAAAAAAACAATGAGCTGAAAGATGCTTAAACACTGTAGAGCTGAGTCTGTTATTAAATATCTGTAGGTTTGTCACATTACACAGTCATTTGATCCATTGTTAATATGAGAGTATTTACTATAGCTGCTTTAATGGGTCAAACACTTTCAACAAAGAAAGACTGATAACACTGAAGCACACACATGGCTCAGTGACACATTGTCAAAAGGCTGAGAAAAATTCTTCTAATGGTGAGCCGAAGACTTTTAAGTTTTAAACATAACTAATGGTTAATGATATAATGGGATGTAGAACAGCTATAATAAAACCAAAGTGGAGCTCTTATCTTTTGAGATTGTTATGGCTCATACCACAGCAGTCCAAACAAACGTCTGACGACTAAATAAGCATACATTAGCCTTCACAGATGCTATCTTTGACCCTTTGCTTTAGTGATGTGGATCATTTACCACAGTCATCTGTAAAATGCTTCTAAGGAGCCAGATGTGATTTGATCAACATATCCATGGTTCTCTCTACTCTGTCTCTGGCCTGACGGAGAAACTTTGCGCTGCTTCCAGCAGCAGCCAACATACCAATTACAGGGTTATTTTTAAAGTCCTACTTAACCATAAAGCCCCCCCAAAATAGGTCTTAAATAACAGGGTGTCGAATATCAGCAACCCAGTGGCACTGCACAGATGCAGCCAGTGTGTATCTGTACCATCAGTCGGCACTGGCACACACTGAGAACCACATTCCCCATAATGCATTGGCTCGTGTGGATTTTGTTTTAAGAGTTTGGATACTATAAAAAAAAGAGAGAGGTTTCCATGCACGAGCTATAGAGCTCACTGTCCTTGGAACATTTTGAGAGGTTAGATTCGATGTCACAACCACATTAGGAGCAAAAAGTAAGTCATCTGGGCCTTTTAGTCTCACTGTCAGACATTTGGTAAATGGGAGGTTTTCTGATAATGACCCGCTTTACTTACACTTAGATTTTCCTCTCAGAGAAGCCAGCTGAGAGGGAAAAACAAAGCGCGGAGAGAGAAGGCCACCCTCCTCTCTGGCAACAGAGACTTGTACTGTAAGCATTTTTTTTCCATCAAAGAAATGACGGAAAACCCCAAATTGCCAGCAAGTGAATCATATCGCAGCACATGGAGAGATAAGCAAGATCCTGTTTTGTCTTCCCAGATAAATCTAAAAATAAGTCAACATGTAGGGTCAAACAATATTGCCCTCAACAGAGTCAATGCACAAAGAGGGAAACTACAGCTTACAACAATGTAGTGTACAGTTTCACCACCCAGAAACTAGATGTCACCACTGCTGACTTCACATTTCCAAGTTTCTTTAAAAGGTTCCAAAAGCTTTTCTATTTGTTGCATCAAACCCATCCATCTATCTGACGTGGGCATGGCAGCTACCTAACACTCAATTTATCAGGAGAAAAGTGGAATTTCATTGCATAAAAATGTACAGTTCACACCAAAAAATAAAAACAAATGAAAATACAGTGGTAGTTACTTACTGTGTTTGCCACAGCTGGCTTCTCAAACATCCTCTTTAGGTTATTGAGTGGGATGTCAAACCTCTCAATCCTCTTAGCAGCCTGCAGGTCCTCTTTGAGCACAGGATCGTCTGATGCCTTTACCTGAAGCCCAGAGGGACTATGGGAAACGAAGCCCGAGGTTGCTGACACTGCTCTCGCCACCTCCTCGCCATTTCCTGATTGAATTTCCATTGTTGCAGAGAAACTGTATCTCACCCCCCTTTTCCCCTTCAGGCTGGTGCTTGCAGAGGAAGTCTATTGTGTGGAGGTGAATCAGGAGGGGTGAGGAAGTGAGGGAGTGAAAGAGGGAGTTATGAGAGGGTGAGGAATAGAGATGGAGATGCAGGAGTTACTGGGGTTCCTCTCTGTCTGGGAGGCTCGCTGGGTTGTGCAGGCACTCCGAGTGGCTGGAGGAAAGAGGAGGAGAAAAGAAAAGTTCACAGGGGAAGTTTTTTCCCTCTCTCCCCTGCCCTGTAATTACTCATACATACACAGAAGCCTATGTAAACCCACATGTGGGCTCAGAAAAGCAAAGTGAGATATGTAAGAACAGGACAACGGAGTGACGACAAAGGGAAGGAGAAAGAGAGTGTGGCTGCCAGAGAAAATAGGAGGAAAGAGGAGGGAGACATTTCTGTAAAGGTCCTCTTTAACACCTCTAAAACATACTTGTATTTTACTTGACCCTTTCAATTTTATGCTATATCATACTTTTTCTCCACTACAACTTAGAACAACATTGTACTTTTTACTCCACCACAATAATTAACATTTACACGATTCAAATTGTACATACAAAATATATGTTCGCTAATACAATATGACACGCTATTATAAATTAAAACCACCCAACAGGATATAAAGTGCTTGAAATTAAATCTACTGTCAAGAAATGCCTAGAAGCTGCTGTGTGGTGGGATGCACTACCAGCATGGTAAAGAACCCATAGCTAAGTTTTTATAAGATGCCAAACTAAAAAAACTGAGCTTTTAAGAAGACAAAAGTGGATACAGGCAATATGACTTGAGGCATCAGCAGGAAGAATGGGGAAAGTGTGGATTCCTGAAACTTAGCATGCTTATTTTTAAGTGTGCACTGATATTTATCATTAAATATTATTGTTTACACATATTAGACATTAAAGACTGTAGGACCCAAACAAACTGAGGAAGCAAATCCAGCATCAACAAACCACAAACTTAATGGCTCGCAATAATACAATCTGATTTCAATTCTGCTCAACTGCTTATAAGTGAACATCTGCAGGCATTCAGGAAACAGATTAACAGCTTTTTGCCTCACCCATCCTCCCTTCAACACCAGATCTGGGGCGTGTAGGAAAGCTCATTATTCCTGAACAAATCAAGGAAGGCCCACAACAACTAACCCTGCTGGCCTGTCCTGCATCCATGATGGGGGATATATTGTTCATTTTTCACTAGCCACACCAACGCTTCCGAGGGAGTGTTTTCCTGCACTATGTCCTGGAAAGAAAAGGGAAATTAACACGTTAACTCGGCTTCCTCTGTGACTTACATTTCAGCTGTCATCCTGTCACGTTTAAAGTAGGGGCTGCACAATATATGTTTTTATTTATTTTTAATTGTTTTTGCAATATCAACTGGCGCAATACACACATTGCCAAAGGCTATAACATATCGCGATAGAGACTCTGAGATTTTTTTGTGTTAGCTGTAAGAAAATGTCAGTAGAAAACTTTTTATAGTGCATTTTATATTCAATGTTCAATTAAAGTATGTTGGGAATGATTTCCTTTCATTTGTTTTAAATTCAAGAAGTATTTGTTGTATTTTAGCAGAATACTGAAAGCAGCAGAAATGCAGAACTTTATTTTTTGCCAGTAATACCGTTATCGCAATATTCAACAACGTTATCGCGTATCACATATTTTCCTCTTATTGTGCAGCCCTAGTTAAAGTATGATACTCACCCTTCTGGGGCTTTATAATATACAATTATTTAATAACACTTCCTTTTTTTTTTTGCCAAGTACATTTACACATACAAGTATTGTATCCTCTATATTTAACCCATCCTAACTATAAGTACATCCTAACTAATTAGGCCCAGGGACCAACTAAAGTTGTTTAGTATCCATGTCAAGGGCAATGGTATGAGTTACTTTTGTAGTCCAGCTTTGTTAGCTGGAGTCAGAATTCCCTCCCTGTTGTACATACGTGAGCTGAGAAAGAGAAGCAGGGGTCAAATGATGGGAGAGGAGAATATGAGGGGCTGATGGAGGAAGAGAGAGATTGACAGCTTAGTTACAGGATTGGGTAGAAACAAAGACAGCAGAGTTACAAGCCTGAAACAGTCAGTCAGAGCCACAAGAGAAACATCAATACAGAGGGAGAGTTAGAGACAAAGGAGTTGAGAGGCAATCCAGGATAATCCAATCTTGATGAATGAACGGTCATGATATATGCATCTGATAGTACTTTGGAGGACACAGTATCACTCCAATTATACCACTGGCAGATCCATTATTCAGAGAGGACCAAAGGTATGTGTGTCACTTTCAGCTGGATCATGTGTCCATTGAGGCCACTCAGTTTACAGCAGATACTTACATGTAGAAGGAATAAATAAAAAATACAAATGCACTTTTATGTCTGATTATTCAATTTTTTATTTCTATTAACTTTTTTGCCAATGCTTCATTTCAGCATTTAAAAAAAGAAGTAAATTTTAAGAGAAAATAGGACGCTAGGGACATGTTCTGGAATAATGGAGTAATAGGGATTTTCCGTGATATGCATCTTGATTTGTTGCAAAGTGAAAGTAGATACACAAGCACATATACTGTTAAGGAGGGACTGAGTGGAATTCAATCTGAGAATAAAACATAATGCCCCTTAAGAAATAGCTCCAGAGCAGTTTTTCTTTAATACAACTCAACAATATTTCAGCCATAGTGATGCCTCAAAGAGTATATCTGGTGAAGATTCACCGGGGTAAAACACGTCAGCTTCTATTAAATAAAATGTATTGCTGGTTCTGTGTTTGCTCCCATGTTGAATTCCTGGCCAAGGACTCCAGACAAGTTTGTTTATAGGACAGGCTGAAATATGATCCCTCTGATAAGATAACAAGACAGAAGTAACTATTCTAATTATTTTGTCTACACTGTCAGAAAGAAGTATGTGTACGTACACACAGATGTTAAATGTTCCAGTAAACCATTAAAATGCTGTCACTAAATACCTCCACATAGTTCAACATGGTATCTACTTATAAAGCCAAAAGGTCCTTATGGTTCCCAAGAAAAAGTCGGGAAACACAGAAAACACATTACACAATCCTGACATAGCCTAGATTCAGCTATAAAAAACTGTTCAAGACTCTAGCCAGGAAAATCTTATTCATTCTTGTTGGGTTTGTTGATATTAAAGGGAATGTCATACTCTCTGATTTCAACACTCTTTTTTTCAGCCAAAGATGACATTTAGGCCTTGAGCTTTTCTAAGTGCATTATAATACTCTTGAACAAGTTGCCTATTTTGAGCTATAAACCATAAACTACACTAATCAATATTTTCATATCAACACTGGCTCAAATGACTATGCTTAATGTGAAAAAGGCTCTTGTAGTGCTGACCCCACACAGAATTACAACTTAGTACTTAAAACTGTAGTTTCCTTCAGCTCTACTGAGCATCTTCCAGCTAATGGTTGTGATTTTATACTGCTTTATACTGTCTAACCACTTTTATGAAAACTGTTTCCAAATGCAAGAGACAGCTCTTTAGAGTAATAAAGCTCTTACAAACCCACAGTAACCTGATGCTAATACCTGCCCAGCACCAAACAAAACAGAGAGACAAAGTTAGCAACTAGCTAGTGAACGCCAGGCCTATAGCCTACCCCCAGTTATATTTCTTAGGAGCTGGTGAAGACTAAAACAGAGTTACAAAGAAGGGTACATATTGGACTTAGCTACATGTTTCAGGTGACCAGAAACAGGACTCCAAGTTAACGCTTATGTTGCTCCATGTCTGCTGGAAGTGTAAATAGGCAACTGCTAACACGTTAACGTTAGCCATAACGTCAAATGCGTGAATTTAGCAAACATTATCGAATTTTAGATAGATTTGGTTGTGTACTGAGCAATTTTGCTGACTTTTTGATGCTTCTTTACCTGTGCTTGGTTTAGCATGTCACAGATAAAAAATTCAGTGGTTCTATCACAAAAGTAATGCAGCAAAATGTTCATAACTAGCGGTAGTCTCACTTTATTTATTTATCTGTTTCTAAGGAAGAGGAGTAGGGCCACATGTGGAGACCAGGTGATAAACATTTCCAAAAGGTAAAGTAACAGGTTTTTTTTTTTTTTTGTTAATAGGTGATTAGTTTTATAGGGTAGTTACTTTTTATATCCATGTAGGGCCTACCTCAGACTGATGTGACTTTATATGAATAATGTGCACATTTCAACACAATTGTTAAAAAATACATGTAGGCCAATATACACTTCACTTTTCACATATAGGCTATGTTAGTGTAAGAGCCAATTAGAACTCTTGGGAATGAATAGGAACCAATATTTGGTTAGTAAGGTGTTCTACCCAGAAGAACAGACAGTTTCTGACCACACACACATCCACCATTTGTTTGAAGAAAGTATGAAGATGTAATGGAAAAAAAATGAACTACTGGTTTTAACTGCAAATACAACTTGGACTTTAATTGATCAAACAAGGTAAAAAGTGTGTTAATTAGGCTATTCAACCCGTGGTACAGCACTTCAAGGGCTTAAAGCTTGGGCTTAGCCTTTACAGTTAGTATATCCAATATTATTATTAACGGTTCTACCGCAGCCACAATAACTCAGATAATTGAAAAAGAAAAAAGAAAAAACGCAGGAGCACCCCGTAATTGTTAACGTAGTATATTGTCTCATTGTTCAGTATTTTAATGGTTAATGATTTTCTTTGTTGGTTTTTTAGATTACTCTATTTGTCCTGTCTTTACCCTGTTAGTTTGATGCTTCATTGACCTAATTTTTCAGCAGGGATCAATAATGTTTTGTGTTATCTCAATCTAAATTAAAAATCTTCCCACAGACACTTTATTATGGAGGAGCTGCAATTTGCTTTTTTGGTGTAATCAATTATCCTCAGCCCACCTCCTCTACTTTAACTTCAGTCATTTATTTTCTTCATTTACCCGAAGGCCTTTTGGCAGCTCACAGAAAAGTGTGTAGATGGAATCTGTCTGATTATTAAACCAGGGCTTTAAGGGTAAAGGATAGACCCATGAGTTGAAGCAAACAGTTTATGGGTACAGAATGGTGTCAGTGATCTTTGAACTCTGACCCCAGTTGTCGAGAGGAATTTAAAAAAAAGACATCACCAATCACACTAAAATTAGCAAAATATATAATCAAGAGCTGCTTTTCTGTGGTTAGCATTAATTTTCTAGAGGACCCAGGTTCATTTATCCAATGTTTTGGAATGGAAGCAGTAACAAAGCTGTGTAGCAGACCTTTGACCTCCTTTGAGAGGGTGACAACTCTCACTATTTCAAAAGTAAGTTGGAAAACTGAGTAAAAATGGGTTTACATAGCACTACTTTTTCTCGCATTGGGCTTTAGGAAATTGTACAAGACATTTTTCAATATTTTCTGTATAATAATTGGCAGATTAATTCATAATGAAAATAAACGTTATTTTTAGCCTAATGTAAGTACTAGTGGACCAAGAATAGACCCCTGCTGCACCCCATTACTGATGGCAACAGAGTGTGATAAACTAATTGGGCCCTAGCTTCTTCACGTCAGATATCACAATATGCGGACACTACAGAATCATATCCACATACTCCAGAATAGCCACATTCCACCGTTAAAACATTTTGTGTACACTTCCAGACAATTTACTTCCCATGGGAATTTACTATAGTGTACTTCCCCATATACACACTATGACACTTACTGCTCACCTTCTATGCACACTGGTAGACACAGCAGATCAGATGACAGCTACACTACTCCAATTACTGAGGTTTTACTTCTTACCTCGCATTTAATATAACAGGTCATCTGATAGGCCAGAGGACAGTAATGCAAGGTACAAACAGTGTGATCTACTACAGTAATAGTGAAAACAAAACATTGCATGCACAGGTGTCTTTTAATGTGAAGTTGTGGTAAATGAATATGAATAAAATGTTAATTCTTTAAAAGCTGAAATTAGTCTCCTTTTTTAATATATGAGTGCAGCTGGGTGTCACACTAAATAACAACCACTCCATGCTCAATTTTGTGGAGCTGTAATACTTTCTCTACTGTGAGAAAGCTCAACTAACAAATCAGTTAATTCCAGGGAAAGCATTTAGAGTGGGTTACACTCTGCTGTACTTTGAAGTTGAGAGAAGGATTCGATCTTGATGTCTTCAGGATGGAAAGCAAGAGTTGAAGCTCTGAGATCATCCCAGGCCGTGTAGCTGGCTTGTTTGACTTGGGGCTTCGCCTGCAGTGTTCTTTAAACAGACCAGACAGACGGGCATGCCATCTGCTCTCCTGACCGGTTCTCAGCCGCCTCCTCCTCTTCTGAGTAGGAAAAAATGACAGATCACATTCATCACAGCTGGCTGCAGCAGTATACTCTGGTTTAAAGGGGGCAATAACACATGTTAAAAGATGGAACTGCTGAGTATTGGAAAGGCAGATCCTCTGTTGAGAAATTGCAGGGTTTCATAGGTCTTTCAATGGGCCACTAGGTTGACACGCTTGAAAAATCTCATTTACCATGTGGTTTTATAGAGATAATATCCTATTCAATCTAACAAGTAAGCCCAGTAGGCTTTTATAGGGTTTCCAAAGCAAGGTTTGGGCACCTTTGCGGGTCTCTGTATGGATTCCTATTGGGTCTGTAGCAAGACAGGTTTTCCTGCCCCATTTACACATATATTGTGGACACAGTAAAATTATCATTTGATAATATCTAAAAAATAATAATAATAATAATAAAACAACATGATATTATATGTGGCTGTTAAGGTATTAATGTTGAAATAACAGTCTTCACTATTTAAATACAGTCTTCCCTATTTGATGGGCTCTCGGGTTCCCCTACTTTTATTCCACCATCAAATGCCTGTAATCTGTTATCAATGCCAAGTCTGCCATCTGGTGTTCACCACCTGGAAACACACCACAGGATTATTAAACTAAAGGTGATGTCATTTAGAAAAAGAAAAAAAAACTTTTGTTGAAGGTATAAATGATGGAAATGTCTGCTTTACGCCATCTTAAAATGTTCCATGAAAGCTGGTTTGTGAACAAGTTTCTGTGCATTGTAGGAAGAGCTAAACCACCTCTCACTTGCCAATAATTTTGATTATTTTGAAATTTAAGGAATTAAATGTATATTTAATTGAATAAGGAGGATCACTCTGGATCTAGGCAGCCAGGATTTAACATGACTGCTGTTTTTAAAGGCCGCACACAGGTGTTTTCACCTACTGATTTATACCACTATGGCTCTGTTCTATTCAAGTATCCCAGTAGCAACAACAGTATGACAGTGAGCCAGAACTGAAGCAGCTAAATCAGATTCAGCCATCATTAAACTTGCCATTAACATCTGCACTTTTCTACTCTCTAACACCAAGCTAATAAATCTTACATTAAATCCCAGAAACATCTCTCTTTGTACAGCTTCGTTTGGTTTTACATCCAGTGTTTGTGTCAAAATGTTCCCCAAGTGATGCCAACAGGAGAACAATGAATCATTCATGTGTTAATTACAGCAGAATGGAAAAACACGAGTGGAAATATGCATAGCACAAAGTCTCAGTGAGAGATACAGGTGGGAAAATGAACTTGCCAAGTAAATAATCAGCTTCATGTACTTGGAAGAGTAAATGTTTCTTTTTTCAAATTTTCATTTCAAACAAAGTGAAATGTATGACTCCCAAGACAAAAAAAAAACGTTGGCAGCCATTTGTATCTCTCCCTGCTATCATTCTTGGAAGGACTGAACTGCATGTTAGGCATCATAGAAATCTTTAGTTACTATGTCAACTACTACAAGTCCTGGATTTATAATTTTCATAATGTTATGCCCGCTGTAAAAAATGGCTGTTCTGGTCATAATGGAAATACAACAAAATAGAAATTATGTAATTCAGACCATGTATTTGTTCCCCTGAGGTATAGAAACTCTCAACCCATCCTTTCCTCTCTCTCCTTTTCCTCTCTCTCTTTTGTTCACACACACACACACACACACACACACACACACACACACACGTCTGTGGGTCATGGAGCAGCTCGACAGCTGAGCCATTTATCTGGGTCCCTGGGGAAACAATTACACCCCACCAGGCAGCAGAACTGGACAGAGGCTGGGAATTAATGATGGGCTCATGACTCAAGCTGAAGCAAAAACGTAGAATGAAAGGATGGTGGCACTGACCAAGACCCCTGCTGGTTGTCGACACCACGTAAATTACATTAATTGCTTCCAGAATATTTTTATTTAGTTCCTCTTGTAAAAATAAATGGCCATGGTATTCTAGCAGCAAATTTATTAAAACACCACAGCAAAAGTTTACATTTTGATAAAATTAATCATTTAGGCTACAAAATGTAGTGCATTTACATGTCTACATATATCACACTCATGCTCATGTCCAAACCAACAATATATTCCTTTGCTATTTGCAACACGTGTGTACAACTGATTATCCTCCCATCAATTATACCAGAAAAGAGGACAACACTCAGAAAAACAAAGATAACCAACATTAAATAAAAAGAACTATGAAAACAAGCATTATTAGGCTAGATAAAATAAATAAACCTGCCACTTCCTTTATACTTAACAGCAGACAACACCAACATGTACTGTACTGTATAAACTCAGAGCGGCTGCAGCCACAAACACACAGCAAACGTAAAGCTGCACAGTTTTTGCACACAACATGTAGTACACACACACACACACACACACACACACACACACACACACACACACACACACACACACGTTGCCTAGCAACGTTGGCGTTCTCTTCTGGAGAGATAGTTTCAACCATCATAGAGAGTGTGTTGTTGTACTCACCTGTCTGAACAAACAACAATCTGTGTCTTGTGCATTGTAAGCCTCTTGTACAGCCTCTCTGTCCCAGTACAACCAGTCCACTCAGCCTCTCTGTCCCAGTACAACCAGTCCACTCAGCCTCTCTGTCCCAGTACAACCAGTCCACTCAGCCTCTCTGTCCCAGTACAACCAGTCCACTAGCCTCTCTGTCCCAGTATAACCAGTCCACTCAGCCTCTCTGTCCCAGTACAACCAGTCCACTCAGCCTCTCTGTCCCAGTATAACCAGTCCACTCAGCCTCTCTGTCCCAGTATAACCAGTCCACTCAGCCTCTCTGTCCCAGTACAACCAGTCCACTCAGCCTCTCTGTCCCAGTATAACCAGTCCACTCAGCCTCTCTGTCCCAGTACAACCAGTCCACTCAGCCTCTCTGTCCCAGTACAACCAGTCCACTCAGCCTCTCTGTCCCAGTACAACCAGTCCACTCAGCCTCTCTGTCCCAGTACAACCAGTCCACTCAGCCTCTCTGTCCCAGTATAACCAGTCCACTCAGCCTCTCTGTCCCAGTATAACCAGTCCACTCAGCCTCTCTGTCCCAGTACAACCAGTCCACTCAGCCTCTCTGTCCCAGTACAACCAGTCCACTCAGCCTCTCTGTCCCAGTATAACCAGTCCACTCAGCCTCTCTGTCCCAGTATAACCAGTCCACTCAGCCTCTGTCCCAGTACAACCAGTCCAGTCAGCCTCTTTGTCCCAGTATAACCAGTCCACTCAGCCTCTCTGTCCCAGTACAACCAGTCCACTCAGCCTCTCTGTCCCAGTACAACCAGTCCAGTCAGCCTCTTTGTCCCAGTACAACCAGTCCACTCAGCCTCTCTGTCCCAGTACAACCAGTCCACTCAGCCTCTCTGTCCCAGTACAACCAGTCCACTCAGCCTTCTGTCCCAGTACAACCAGTCCACTCAGCCTCTCTGTCCCAGTACAACCAGTCCACTCAGCCTCTCTGTCCCAGTACAACCAGTCCAGTCAGCCTCTTTGTCCCAGTACAACCAGTCCACTCAGCCTCTCTGTCCCAGTACAACCAGTCCACTCAGCCTCTCTGTCCCAGTACAACCAGTCCACTCAGCCTCTCTGTCCCAGTACAACCAGTCCACTCAGCCTCTCTGTCCCAGTACAACCAGTCCACTCAGCCTCTCTGTCCCAGTACAACCAGTCCAGTCAGCCTCTCTGTCCCAGTATAACCATTCCACTCAGCCAAATCCAAAAAGACAAGAAACACTAAACACTGGAGAAGTAAAAACTAGGATAAAAATAACACTGAGAGTCAGGAACATAAGCAAACAATCCAACACTAAAACAAGAGAAAGTAAATGAGGGTGATAATGAGGGACAGGTGAAACACATCAGGGCAGGGCGGACGATCACAACACATACAACATGAAACAGGAAATCAAACAAAACCCAGGATCATGACAGGTTAATGATGAAGCACATGCTCTTAAGCAAAGCCTGCAGGAGATCGGCACGCAAATGACGGAAATCAAAACCGGAACTTAACTACCTCTCATGGCACAACTGTGTATTAAATTACAAGCATTCTCTGTATTCCTCGTGCTTGATGAGTAAAAATATATATATTTTTTAATCAATTTTGTTACTTCAAGTGAGAGTTTGTGAATTTGTCTGTTAGTGACAGAGGACAAACAATTACAGGTTCAAAGGGCTTGAAATAGGTTTAAAATCCTGTGTCTGTCTCCGATGCTATCCACCTGTAACCCCGTCAAGGAAAGGGTTAACAGAAACGTAGTTTTGGCCAATCGGAGGAGGTTGTGCCAGACTCCTGCCTTTGGCTGAGTCTCTATCTGATCTGTCAGAGGGAGAGCAGGAGACGGTTGTGAAGTTTAATGTTGGTAGTCTCCAGAGTTGGTCATTTCATGGCGCAGATTAAAACCCAAAATGAAACGTAAGCAACTAAAATGAATGTTAGAACATTGTGTCAAATTGGTCGTTATTACTGAGACTTATAAAGTGTCAGGTTTAGTTCCATCATAGTGTCAAAAAACGTTAGCTGACGTTGTTGTTCAGTAGCTAGCTCAGAGATTATCGACCAATGAAATTACTGATTTAGCAGGCACTGTATGCATGTCACATTCTCATTAGGGGCTGAGCCCCCCTAAAGGTTTGATCCTAGAATCGCCCCTGAACACAATCCTAGATTTTTTTCTTTGACACTGTAGCCAAACAGCCGACTGTTAGCTGCTCATCCGCATTGCATGTCTGTCTGTCAGTTTCTCTTTTGAGGTTTTATAATATTTTTTCCACAGTTTTTTGTGGGGAGTTTGGTACTATTAAGGTTGTTTATCCCGTTACTGACATAAAACACAGTAACAATAGTAAGTTTTGTTCATTATTTATAACAGGATACCGTGTGGAGAGATATGGAGCCTTAATAGCCCTGTCCAGAGCCTATCCACATAGACACGTGTGCAGATGGTTGCAGTGTCCTCTAGTGACTTTAAGAGCACATCAGCACAGAGTTTGAAAGGAGAGAATAGCCATTAGGGTGTTATTTTTACATGTTTTCCATCTCATACTAATGAAGACGTGATGTATTCTATGATGAATTCAATGTTATGCTCAAAATATAAGCATGTGCCTTATAGACAGTTATGTTAATGTCTAATTTTCGCATTGTTTAAATTTCCAACACACCCACACACACACACACACACACACACACACACACACACACACACACACACACACACACACACACACACACACACTCTGTTTTCTTTCTTTCTCTATGAAAAAGCAGACCTCTTCCAGCTTTCCCCGCATGTTTCAGCAGTAGCTGCCACATCCCAGCCCCCACCTCTGCACAACCCCTCTAGCTGCCTCCTCCTCCTCATCCCTCCATGCCTCCACCCTCCCCACCTCCCTCCCTCTCATGGCCCGTTGCCATGGAAGCTGATTGGAAGGATCACTCTGTCTCCAGTACATTGCCACTCCATCCTTGCCAGGAGAAAACAAGGCAAATTGGAGCGCAGCACAAAACCAAAAAAAGCCCTTCTCGAACAGAAAGTGGAGGTCAGTTATTAATTACTGACAACAACAAAAAAACGACATATAAGAAACACATTCCGTTTTCATCATAGTGTTTTTTTGTTTATTTATCTATAAAAAATGCAGTAACTTTTTGTTTAACTCCTTACATTTTTAATTCTCAACACCTATCATCATGTATTATATAAACATTTTAATAAAGCACATTTTGAATCCGTGGCTATTCTGCAATGATGTGACAATATTTATTCATACCAATCAATTGTGTTGTGATGTGCATTTTGCTATGATGGTCAAGGACATTGTCCTCCACACTCTGGTAGTTTCATCCAACAGCAAACAGCGCTTTGGTAGTTTTTAATTACCCTTTCAACTAATAAATGAAGCTCCTCACTGCAAAGAGAGAGAGAGAGAGAGAGAGAGAGAGAGAGAGAGAGAGATATAATCAATATTTACTTGAGTGGTATCTCCCATAAATGCACCAATTAGCCTACAAGTACAATTTCAACATTCAGTTTTAATAGGTCACTAAGCTGTAAAACTAATTAAAGAACTCAGATGCTTCATGTGAGTCCATATTGCTTCCCACTTCCTCTGTGCTTCGATCGAAAAAGAGAAAAGAAAATGTCTTCCTGACAGATGAATCACTTTAACACACACACACACACACACACACACACACACACACACACACACACACACACACACACACACACACACACACACACACACACACACACACACACACACACACACACACACATACACACTCTCTCTTTCTCTGTACAGTACATACAAACTCAAGGCTCTTGGTAGCTTTATTTCTGATATTCTTCAACCAAGCATGACTATTATCGGAAGAGAGAACATTCCGGGTCTAGCATTGCTATAGCAACCATGTTTAGGGGCTTGTGGGTGGGGGTTGGGTGGATAATCACATAATTCTGAAAGAAATGTAGTTTATATTGATAGTTATCTTCCAAAGCTCTATACATAAAATAAGTGTTTACAATTTATTTAAAAAGAAATGAATGACTGATTTAGATTGGGGTTTATTTCAGACCAAATTTGACATTTTTCATGCTAACATGCTTACATTGACAATGCTAACATTCTGTTGACGTTGATGTTCACCATCTTTGGTTAGCGTGTTAGCTTGCAAAAAGTACAGCTTAAGGCTAACCTAATGTCATCAGGCCGTATTAGTATAGGACAAATTGAGTTGATGATTGACTGAGTTAATGACTTCTAGTTCATGCTGCGAGTGCTATCGTTAAAGAACACACGACACTTTGTACAAATACATGACACCTTGAATTTGCATGTGTGCATCTTTGAGCTGTACATATAAGCAGAGGCAGTGAGTCATCTTGCATGGGCAACAAAAACAGCTTTTTCAAATTTTAGTCAACGGCACATTTCATGCTGCCTGAAAATTATTGACTGTGATATATGAGCTCAAAAGTCAAACAGTCAACATTTGGTCAACCTCGGGGTAGCCCCTTGGAGACAATGGCCAATATTTCGGGGGGTTCCGGTGCAAATATCCGGGCCAAGACTTCCTCTTCCATGCGCCGGGTCCAGTAAGCAACTTGGGAAGCGAGAATGGAGTTGGAGTTCAGAGATGATGTCTCTATAAACAGATATTTGCATATGCAGATACATTTAGGTAATACAAAGCTAAATCAGTGTCAGACGATAGCCGTTTTGTTCCGAGATTGCATGAAATACAGTGTGGTAATATAGCTAAGTCAAATCATGATGAAGAATAAAAATGAAGCTAACGTTAACAAGCGTAAGCTTAGCAGAGTAAGTGCCATCTCATTTTTTGACTCCCAGGAAAATGATTTGGATTTGGTGAGGTAAAGCTAGTTTTAAATCATATATTTCATGTGTAATACATTGGAAATGCATTTATTTTATTAATTTCTATATACAGTACAGTACATATTTTTAGTATAGCTTACATTGCATATGTAATGTGTCATAGACGTACAGAAACCCACCCCGTGAAACAAATGTAATCCTTGTAAACTGTAAATGATCAACATAGCTACAATGGGAAAGAAAGCTGAAAGAACAAGAAGAATTTCAAAGTGCAGTATCTGCATTATTTTGGTATTATGTAGGTTATATGGCAATGTTTTTTAATATCCTCAGCCTAAAAAGCATACAATTAAGGCAGTACAATCTTTCTATCTGTTTGGGAAGCCAGCCTGAAACATTTAAACCCTTTTTCTCTTCCCTTGATTTGTTACTTGTGTATTTTTGGGTCATATACATGTTTTTTCTTCCCTTTCAATGAATGTCAGTGACCCTTTGAATATTTTATTTTTTATAATTTATTTCCCAGTCATTATGTCTGTTTCCTCTCGTTTCCTCTGTTCAATTTGTCTCCGCTGTCAATTTAAATTTCAAATAGCCTTTCATGGAAACTAAAAGAAGGAACATAACAAAGCATTACATTTGCATTATAAATACCCTTCAAAGTAATAAATGTGAGAAATAAAATATTGCAGGGAGTGAAAAAAAAACGATATCCCCTGTGACGTTAGTTTAGAAATTCACTGTTTTCACTTATTTGTTCTTGTTGTAAAGAAATATTGCTTATATACTTGTGTGAATAATTGCTCTGAAAACTGTGAAAAAGAGGTATTTCACACTTCCCACCCACATCCCATCGCATCAACCCCCACATCCACTACCCCCTCCCTTTCTCTCTGTGATCTCCAAGGGCTTGCTTCACCTCAGTCAAGCTCCAGCGCTCCAGCCGGCAGCAGCATCGGGCTAACAAGTCTTTGTGAGGAGATAGAGAGAGAGAGAGAGAGAGAGAGAGAGAGAGAGAGAGAGAGAGAGAGAGAGAGAGAG
This sequence comes from Sander vitreus, assembly GCF_031162955.1. Taxonomy (NCBI): domain Eukaryota; kingdom Metazoa; phylum Chordata; class Actinopteri; order Perciformes; family Percidae; genus Sander; species Sander vitreus. The sequence goes on along the minus strand of NC_135878.1, from coordinate 3,211,486 downwards.
AGAGAGGGGGGGGGGGGAGAGAGAGAGAGAGAGAGAGAGAGAGAGAGAGAGAGAGAGAGAGAGAGAGAGAGAGAGAGAGAGAGAGAGAAAGGAAGGGGGTGCAGAGCAAGAGAGAATCAGATAGAGAGGGACTTGACAGTATGAGCATAGGATGAGGGTGCAGAGGGAGAACGCATGAGATAGGGACAGAGGCAGAGGTGTTGTTCAGTGTTGCACAATAGTGCAAGAGGCTGCTGAAAAGAAAGAGAGAGAGAGAGAGAGAGAGAGAGAGAGAGAGAGAGAGAGAAAGCAGGCATCATGGCAGCGCTCACTGCATCATCACGACACATGGGGATGTTTGGCTGCTGCTGGTGAACACTGTGTGATGCAGAGGAGAGAGTCGAGGACTTCCTGGAAACCAAAGGCAAGCCGAGGAAACAGGTCAGTGGCGGTTCAAACAGACTCAAAGAAAGCCTTTCTGCATGCAGCAACACAGGCAGAGATTTGTTCACGTCACAGGGTGATGCTGATTTACATTTGTCAATAAGATTTCCCCTGTTAGTGTTTGGGATGTGGACATTGGGGAGTGGGAGGTTGCGCATGCATGCAGACATGTGAGCAGGCTTGTATGCTGTACGTGTGTGTGTGTGTGTGTGTGTGTGTGTGTGTGTGTGTGTGTGTGTGTGTGTGTGTGTGTGTGTGTGTGTGTGCAGGATTGGTGCTTTAAATTGGCACCGGTTAAGAGAGCTTGACCAGCAGGGACGTTTAGGTTAAAGAGGCATTGCTAGCACGGGAAAGCTTCCTGGTTGGAATAAAAACTGCAACACCCCCTGTGACATCAAATACATAGAGATGTTACGTAGTGTCTCTTCTACCACAGATCTTTCTGGTTTTACATGTTTTATTCCTGAAAAGTAGTGAGCCGTAGTATGTGACTGATTACCAGGAAATGCTGGAGATCTTAAAGGAACTTAAAATAAAAGAAAGAAATGAATAAAGAATGGAGGAATTAAAAGAAATGAGGAATGGAAATGAAGATTAGGCAGTAAAGGACATGGCACAGGAAAAATTGTATTGCAGTAGGTAGTAAGAGAAAGGAGACAAAGCCTGTTTGAGAGGAAAAGCTTGGCCCAGCATTTAGCTCTGCTGCATATGATGTAATCCTCTACCATTCCAAGCAGTCAGCTCAACAGTTTTTTACAAATTTTAAATTTAAGTATCAACAAAGTACAGAGGGCTAAGGATACACTCCCCATTACCAGCAGCATGACTTTTGAAGTGTAGGAAATAACTTATCATCTCTTATCAGAAGGGTACCCTTTTTTCACAAAAACAACTAACACAAAATATCAGTTAATCAAAATCTTAGTGAGCGCAACACTTCATTTGATGTGAGTCATACTCTCATACTTTTAAAGCATCACAAAGTAAGGGAAGGTCACCTAACAACAGATACTGGTGGGGTGCCAAGCTTTGCATAAAAAATCTTAAATTAACCCAGATTCCCTGCAAAATGCATGTTAAGTAAGCTCAATTGAGAAGTACTTTTGAAAAATGTGTTATGTTTGACATTCAAAGTACAAAAACAGTTTTCCAAAAATGTGTGATCAAAGACTTCATTAGTAATTTCACTTCCTTTCAGGCGCTTGCTTTGCGTTGATGCTTTGCAAGTTCCATACAAAGGTTTGTATTAAATTCTGCATAATTGAGTGGTAGCTCAGTGAATGGAGTTGGTTCAGCTGGTGTGATAAATGAAATGGGCTTAAGATGAATACATGGGAAACAATAGGTAATTCAGTCTTGTAATTATGGCTTTAAAAGATGACATGATCTGTTTCATTTCCAACATGTTTGAGAATCCTTTACAAAAAGACTCAAATATTATTTGTGAGCTTAAACACTGTAAAAGCCACCTAAATGCCACCTAAAATAATACTTTGTGTCACCACATCAAGGTTTTCTTTCTAAATTAGTCCCATTAAGTTCATTAGGTTTTGTCTCTACACAGTTGATAATTTATGTGAAAATTCAGCAGTTCAAAAGCCACTGCACTCCATTTTTATTGTTATTGTTCTTCCCTGATTACATTTGTGGTCACCAATGAACTTTGTCCTTTGTGTAGTTGCGGCCAGTGGGAGGAGCCACATGATGAGTGGGATCCTGAAGAGGAAGCTTGAGGAGGGCCCGCCCCCTTACCTGTCACTGCAGGGCTCTGATGAGGACGTGTCCTGCAGTGACAGCGGCAACAGCAGCGATAGTCTCAACCATCCTGTCCCCTCTGGGCTACTGGACTGTAAGAACACATTACCACACTGCTTCTTAAAAAAAAGAAACTGCACATAGACACAGGTGAAGTCGCTACTCCTAATCTACCCCTCCCTATGTTCCCTTACCGCCCCCTCCCTCCCACCTTCCCATCCTCCAAACCATTAGTGACTTATACTCTATATTTATACTTGTAATATATTTAGACAGACAGGGATGGTAATAGACAGACAGACAGACAGACTGACAGATGGACGAACAGAAAGCTAGCAGACAGACAAATAATTAAACATACAGATAGACAGGTGAACAGTCAGGCAGATGAAGCAAAAGATGGACAGAGCTAGTATGTTTTGGTACAGTGGAAAGTATTAGAAACACTTTAGGTCTTATGTTAAAAGCACAACATTTCAAAATTGGGCAGAATCAACTAACATAGACAGAGAAGATGCAACAACTGTGTCCCAGAGAAAGAAAACATGGTTACTGTAGGGATAATTTGGGGATTTTTATGTATGCGTTGGCACTTGACTCTATGACAATATGCACCAACAATATGCTGTTTTGCATTTAATTAATCATGAATCAATAAATTAATCTTTCCACCTACAGTATTAGTGGCCCTACAGCAAATGTTCCAACAGGGCTGAGTGTAAGGAGTAAAAACGTTTCTATGAAGTGATCACCCTAATTCAACAGCAACAAATATACATTTTCATCTGTTTTATATTACCATACAGTTTCAATCTGGCTTTTGCTTTTTATTGTACCAAAACTGTGTTCATTATGAACACCAATTATTTACACCTTGCATTTGACTCTGTATGCTGCTCCATTTTAATCTTAAATCACATTTTACATGACAGGATGGCACCAAGGACATGGCTCTCAAATGGTCTTATTCCTGCCTTACTACTAAAAGTCCCCCCCCCCCTCACTTGTGGTGTCCTCTGAGGATCTATTTAGGACCACTTATGTTGCCATTGGGTCACATATTATGGAGATTTTACATTAAATTGCAGTTCTATGCTGATGACACATAACTGCATAACACCAAAAGATCCAGTGACACAGCGAATGTACACCTACTAAACACTAACCCAATTCTTTTCACGTCCGTCAGAAATTAAGAGCTTGCTGACTTGGTTTCTTTTTTTCACTCAGTATGTTTTCACCTATCTGTCTCAATCTCAGCCACTCTCCAGCAGCAATCGAAGCGACTGCGGGGCCGCAACGTTCACTTTGAGAGCGTGACCGTCTACTACTTCAACCGTCGGCAGGGCTTCACCAGTGTGCCTACACAGGGCGGCAGCACCTTGGGGATGTCACCACGTCACAGTGGGGTGAAGCGCTTCAGCCTCAGGGAGTTTGCCATAGAGCAGAAACGGAGCCACCGGAACATGCTGAGGGATCACCTCAAAGAGGAGAAACTCAATGCCATCAAACACAAAGTCAGTGGGACAACTTAATAAAGCCTCATTTACCTAAAGTGCCGGGGAATGTTTGGATCTTGAGCTTCAGAATGTTCCTTGTTAATTATATGTTTTCATGTTTTTTTAGTCAGTCTTCGGCTTAACGTGTTCTCTACAATTATGTGTAGGCGTACATACATGTCCAATCTTAATTTAACTTACTTTTTCTGTCCTCCAGCTGACTAAGAATGGCACCGTGTCATCCGTGGAGGCGGATACCCTGACGCTGGATGACATCTCCGAAGACGACCTGGATGTGGACAACACGGAGGTGGACGATTACTTCTTCCTCCAGCCTCTGACTACCAGGAGGCGCCGCGCCCTTCTCCGTACCTCGGGGGTCCGACGCATTGATGTAGAGGAGAAGCACGAGCTGCGTACCCTCCGCGTGTCCAGAGAGGAGTGTGGGTGCCGTTGCCGGGGGATATGCGACCCGGAGACCTGTGCTTGCAGCCTGGCCGGCATTAAGTGCCAGGTAAATGGAACTGTGGTGAGGCCCATCTATAATACTAAAGTTTTGTTCATGTCTGTCTGTGCAGTAGAACTTCTTTAAAGTCAAACTGAAATTATAATACAGTTTTGCTAAAAAATCAAGTCATAAATCCTTGGAGTTTTTTATTTTTAAAATGCATTCTTATCTAAAATTATAATACCAAAACTAGAAAATTTCAGTTTTATTTATTCTTCTGCAGTGACAAGGGTCCCCACATTAGTGTTCTCCAGGAAACTGGCTGACAGTTTATACTGGTTATTTTAACGTGTCTCGTATTTGTCACATGGCTTTAATCCTCATTTTAAAAAAAAATGAAAAGATCTACACAATATTTAATAATTTAATCATAGTGTATTTGTCCTTACACAAAGTTCAGGTCTATTCTCCAAATTCTATTGTACTTTTTTTATTTCAGCTTTTAAGATTACAGTAAGTAGTACGGCTAGGTATCGCTAAAAAATCTTCAATACCGGTACCGATACCAATACCGAGACTTCAATACCGGTTCCTGAAGGATTCTTTTTTCAATACACATTTTATGAAATTAATTTTAACAAAAAGAAATTATTTATTTTTCAGCTCCTACTTCTGAGCCCAGAGTTTTTCCTGCTGCCTTTACGACGTGTTACTTTAGACAGCCAATCACAGACATTATTAGATCTTGGTAGAAGCATTCTGAATGCTTATTGGCTCACTGTCACGGATGAGATTTACTCCTTAGCTATTGAAATTTGGTATTGAATGATGAGGCATTTTTTGATACTCAATACTATGGGGGAAATTCGGTCGGTGCCTAAATAGTACTGAATTTGGTACCCAGCCCAGTACCCAGCCCTCGTAAGTAGTGCTGTCTACCATTTCCCAAAGGGTCTCATGCCTGCAGTTCCCTCCCTTTTGAAACCTGACAGCTTCTGTGCACGCCACAGGTAAATTTTTCTTTGTCCCCAGGTGGACCGCATGTCCTTCCCTTGTGGCTGCACCAAAGACGGCTGCAGCAACAACACGGGACGCCTGGAGTTCAACCCGGTCCGGGTCCGCACCCACTTTCTGCACACCATCATGAAGCTGGAGCTGGAGAAGAGCCGCGAGGAGCAGCAGCAGCAGCAGCAGCAGCCGGAGCCGCAGCTTGTAACCAATGGCAACGGTTACCATGGCGATTCCTCCTTGGTCCAGCAGCAGCAGCAGCCGCCGAACCTGCAGTTCCCATTGATAAGTGGCACGTCACACATTCCCATCCTGCACCTCCAGAACACAGGCGACACCGATTCACATCTACATGAAGTGGAGGAAGAAGAGGAGGAGGAAGAAGATGAAGAGGATGAGGATGATGAAGCATATGAGGAGGATGAGGATGGCAGCAGTGTTTGCAGTGGGCTGTCGGACTGCAGCACACACAGCTTAGACACAATGGACCCCGAGGAAGAAGAAGAAGACGAAGAAGAAGAAGAAGAAGAAGAAGAAGAAGAAGAAGAAGAGGAGGATGAAGAAGACGATGAAGACGATGAGGAGGAAGAAGATGATGAAGAGGAGGAAGATTGGGGTTGCTTGTTGCACGGCACGAGTCCTCCGCCTTACTCGGTTCCACTTCCCTCTGTGCTGAGTTACTCTAACAACACACTCATGAGCCTCCGTAACCCCTTTCACAACAACAACACTCCCTCCCTGCAGCGTTATCAAACAGACGGCTCTGTGAATGACACCCATGTTTTCCTCAGTGAAAATGTCCCTGTCACCCCGACACTCGCCACAGTAGAGACTGCATTAGAGTCAGAAATAAAACCAGAACTCCACCGCCAAACAGAGCAGCAAAGCACTCCCTGCATTTTCCCCGACCCCGCAGAGTCCCCGTCGCTCCAAACTTGCTTACATGTAGACACCCATGAGAGCAACACTGCCCCCGTCGGTGCAGCCGACAAACCGCCGCTCCCCACAGACCGCCAGAACAACCCAGACTGCTGTGACTCACAGACTGAGGATTCGACTGGGTCTGCGGCACAGACAAAGGGGGAAGTAATGGAGCTGATAAAGGAGCAGCCAGGACCGGAAAAGCAGGGAGACGCCGATCAAATTACAGACACGTCATGCTCAGAGAGTACCTGATGACTCAAATGCTTTAGAGAGGCCTCAGTTAATAATTGGAAATCTTTAGTCAAGAATTGTGAGCTTCAAGCATCAGTTTGATTTGTTCTTGATAAGTGCACTTCCAAAGAGGGAATGAGTCACACAGGTTCAAAGAGGTGATCTAATTTTACCTCTATTTGTCTCTAAACCTTTCTTGGATTGTTGGTTTAGATAAAGACTATTAAATAAAAACTTCATTGACAAAGCTCAATAAAAAAAAAAAAAAGTGTTTCTGTGTGTTACTTGTAAATTTGTGGAGTATCATTTATGCGCTCTTATACAGTCTTTGATCATTACAGCATGTTTCCTGGTTGTGAATGGCATCTATGACAAATCAAGATTTTGAGGTGCATTGTATTGTTTCACTATTTTGCATTGTGCTGTCTCATCGTTGCTGCTAATCGTTCTTAAATGCCTGTCTGTATAGCATGTGTTTATTTTAGCTAAGATGTTTCAAGGCTTTACACAAACTGTAAAATGATAAGTGATGTCACTGGCAAAACACTGGTATTTATATGAATTACTGCCAACATAAATCTGTTCTAATTCATACTAAAGGTCTTTTTTGTTCCTTTTTGTGCTCAGATCTTTGGTTTAGACTTGTATATCTCAGTTCAACTAATGTCTGTACAATATTGAAATAATGTACAGACATTCTTGTTCCGCACAGAATGAGTTATAATACTTTGGGACATCCCTTAAAGCAGCCATATTTTATTATTAACAATGGATCATGACTACTTGTGTGCAATCTCAGAAATCATTGCTTATCACTCTGACAAAAGACTCTACAACGGTGTAGCTAATGGATATCGATAACAGATATCTTAACCAAGACTTCCTCTTCCATGCGCCGGTCATGTTTACAGTACGAGTCTATGACATTTCAGCTAATATCTATAAACAGATATCTGCATATGAATAATAAATATATAAAAGATAAATACATAAGCAGTCCATCACCAAATGGCAGACAATAGTGGCACCTAGATGGTGAACATAGTTGTGCATTTAGCAGCTAAAGAGCCAGATATTTCCCTCAGGAGTTGGTGGAGACCAAAAAACAGAGGTAAAAGGGGAGTGAATATTGACTTACATTCATCAGGTGGACAGAGACATCATTCTCATGGAATGCTAATGTTGCTCAGTGTCTGCTGGATGTGTAAAAAGGCACCTGTTTGCTAATGTGTTAGCCGTATCAACTCAAACTGTGATGGTATGTCAGTATTGTGTCTACAGCTTATTTCAGATGTCTCCAAGTAGCCCAAAAAATCAGTAGTTGCAAGTTTAACTTTTCATCTAGTGCCATCATATGGGCAAAATTGTGTCAACTTTGTCCCATACTTTATTTTTGACCAAATATCTGCAAAACTAATGATGTTCCTATCAACCCTAGCTGTACTTTGTGTTTAGTGCTAGTTAGCAGATGTTAAACATGCTAAATTAAGATAATGAACATTGACATCAGCATGTTAACATTGCCATTGTGAGCATGTTAGCAGGCAGACATGTTCCTATGTACCGTCCATACAGCCTCATCGGTCTGCTGGTATGGTGTATGGTATAAGTGACTCTTAGTGTTGTTTAATCCTACAGAAGAAAAGAATCTCAAGTACATGTAAATTATAGTGTACTGTAATGTGAACATGTGAAAATGCTGACATCATCACTAGAGAATGATGCCAAATCGTCTAGCCTTCTTCTGGCCTTCTAGATAATACAATTCTGTTTCATATATATATGATTTGTCAGTGCATGTTATTTATCATTTTACAGTGTTGGGAACAACGTGGTAAAACTGCACTTTTTCAGTTTTCAGATAGGCTTGTTAGTGTAATAATCTTTTTCTCTCAATACTGCCAAAACTGGGGGCCAAATATATTTCAAAACTGTACATTTCAATGAGTGTGAATAAAAACTTTTTTTAACATCCATCTCAGTTTAACGGTGGTTAATTAATCGTGTTGGTGGTTATATAAGCCTACTTTACAACTTTAAAATACGCTAATTAATAGAACAATAATGTATTGATCAGGATCAGACAAAATCAACAAAGAATTTCTCAGAGTATTCTATTTTTCTACCAGCAGATGGCATCTGTTGCTTAACAACTGACTTCATCTTGCTGGCCACTGACATCCTCCGACATGAAGGGGTTAAACCATTTTTTCTGACGTCATTGAATTTGTTGATTACATATTTTCTGCCTCAGGGCAATCTGTGACATCAGTTTTGATCGGGTACATCGCTCCTCTGTAAGCAAACAGACATTATTTAAATCATTTTTTTTTCCCTCACTGAAAACTATAAACATGTGCATACAACTTCGGGGACATTTTGACAACACACCTTTGGTTTTCCAGTTATCTGTCTAACTGCTGTGTCACCCTGCTGTCCTTTTCTCATTTCTACACTCCACCAGTGCTTCCAGTTGGACTTTGATGCACCTTGTAGCCCCTAGAGAGCACTGCTGAGTTAACAACAGTGTGTTTGGGTGGGGGTGAGATCAGACAGGGGCAAGAGGAAGCCCTGTGTTGTGTTCTCACCTCATTGGCCAGTCTATTCATGTATAGAAATAATACATCATGGCTCATTGCATACACAACACACAACTGCAACAGGTGCTGGGCACAATAGGGACTGAATGTACAGTACATTCAGTAGGGATTCTCCAACAATGATGCACAAATATAGGCTGTACACTGGTTTTCAATAGGAACACAAAGCCATCACTTGGCTCTTATATAATCAAACTGGTAAGGTGTGTGTCCACTGTGTTGTTGATTAGTGGAGCAGGGAATGCCTGCTTGCTTTTAGCCAGTAAGGTATTGTGGGTAAGCAAGCTCAGAGACACTGCTGATCAATCACAGGCAGGGGAGCTGTAATGGTAGGTTGCCAGGCAACAGGAAGAGAGAAGCAGGAGCAGCAAAGCGTTTGTCGGAGACTGCTGGGTGGGGGTAGTCTCAGCTTTTCACCTCCGTCTCCTTCCTGTTTATCCCAGTGAATATGAATGAATATTTTTGGGGGGGAATTGTTGGGTCTCTGTAGTTTATTAGCGGGGTCTAGACCTACTCTGTTAAGTGTCCTAAGGTATTGTCTGGTATGATTTGACACTAAATCAAAATTGAATTGAATATTGTTTAAAATGCACAAAAAATAGTTTGTTCCTTTAGCAAATTCTAACATGGTGTGCCACTCTCCCTTTCAGCCATGTCCCTTCATTCTGTCTAACCTTTTGATCTAACCAAGGATTTACACACTTTGTGTTTGCTGGCTTTCATAAACACACAACTGCATTCTAACTCAGGGTCCACTTTGCAGATCTCTTCAAGGGCTTTTAGCCGCATCAGCAAATAGGGATCAGTTGCTCAGTTGTCAGGTCAGTTTGTAGCTTAAGTGACGTGATAATAGATGGTCTTATGGGAGGAAGGGTCCAGAAGAAACCACATTCTCTGAAAGAAATCTAGTAAGTAGACCTTAAATTATACTTTTTTTTTTGGTCAACCTACAGTAGTATGTTCCGAAGTGAAGAATGTTGACGCTTGACTTTTGTTTGTGAGTTTTAATCCCATCTGTGGATGATTATGTGTTAATGTCTATAAATAGCACACTGACAGATTTGTCCATGTGTGTAATGATGTCATTAGACATTTTTACTGTGGTATAAGTAATTCATCAACTCATGAGTTGTTGACACATGAATACATTAATAAACACTTACGAATGTCCATGTTTCTGCCTACATTAGTTAATTAGTACATGTATTATGCCCTTTATTTACAATTTCTAATATTCTAGTTGAATTGAAAAAAAGTAACATTTTGGACACAATGAATGCATCCTTCATGCAAAATATGCTTTCCAAAATTGGTTTTATTTTGGAATTCTAGATTTTGTGTTTTGTTGCCACATCTTTGGTTATAACAAAAAGTCACTGGTCACATTTTGCAAATTGATACATAGTTAAGGGTAACATGTATTTGTACCACATGAATGATCCTGCTCAACCAAAAGGTCATACTTCAGGTTCAGATCACAAACCAAAGAGCAGATGCCACTCACAGAAAAACCTTTGGAACCATCGAAATAAGACAAGGCTGGAAAGGAAATGGAGAAAATAAACAAGCGTTTACAAAAAATATGTCCTTTATTCTTTTGGCTTTGAAATTATATTACCATATGAGCGGACAGTAGTCACTTCTTGCATGCAGTTCACTAAAACACCACAAGCGCAATGAGAGATGGCTACTGATTGCTTCATGGTTTCTATCTACAGATATGGGGACCACACGTGTTTCATCTTGTGTTACAGTGCAGAAAAAGACGAGTTCTAGAAAAAAATGCAAATCAAATCCGAAGACTGGAAAAATGCACTCATATCTACAGTAAAAATGTTATTTATAATCAGTGGAACAAACATCCTGCAGACCCCACAAACACACTCGCTCACATAAAGAGATAGATGCTTACATTCTCCCCTTTGTTACAAATATACACATAGACATACATATCTCGCACGCACAAACTTACATGTATGATCGCCACACGTGGTATTACGTAGCAGTGGGGATAAAAAGTGCTCTTACATCAAAATGTAATTGTGATGCATACTGTGGGCCCAAATAGCTATATTATATACAAACCAAACCACTACATTAAAACCACTCACTTCTCAATCTTAACCAAGAACAACATGAATGTTATACAAACATTTGGGATATTATAACCTTTAAATGTGATATATTGTCATGTTCTAGTGTGAGAGCAGTTAGACAGATTGACATTTTCTTTTCATTACTAAGGTTTTTTTCTTTACAAGAGCTCTGGGAGACTAAATGGGGAAACAAACGTGTGAGAGGAGACAATGCAACACAACAGCAGATGAACGAGTAGATATGAGTGTCGCCTTAAAGGAACAGTTTTGACCCTTTTGGGGAAATAGGCGCCTTTGCTTTCTTGCCGAGGGGTAGATGAAAAGATTGATACCACTGCCAGATAGGAGCGTGGTATCAATCTTCCTCATCTAAATCGCTGCAAAAAAGCGACTGAGAATATTTTTGTCAAACAATTTCTTCAAATGTGCCTTGCATACATTCAGCTTCTCTGTATTCAGAGACTTGTGTTTTCTATTGAAATGGGGAGATGGCAGCCCAGAAGCACAATACAGATTTCAACAATAACACCAGTGAATACAATGAACTGTATTTGTCCATTGCACTTCATCGGCATGCTTTCCATTTATAGCTGTGTATACTGAACCAAGAGCATTGTGGCAGTGACCCTGCACTGTACTTTCAGATGTTTGGTGTAGTTTACAGCATTGACTTGGTCTGCCCTTGGTGATTTTACAACAGTGAAAGCAGTGGTCACATTCTCACAATGAAATCACACAAAAAAAGTAGAAAACATTCTTTCTCATAAAAAAAAAGAAAAAAAAATGAAACCTTGTAACTATGAGCAAAAGAAATGCAGAGTACTTAATAAGTGATACAGCCATTGTTAAATTCAAGAAACTGGATTCATAGTAGTAGCAGCAGCACTAGCTACAGACAACTTAACAGTACACTCAAGTTGGTCAGATAGTAACAACAACCAATAGGAAAATCACAAGCGTTTTTGCACAGAGGCTTTTCCATGTCATGTTCCAGTCAATCTCTGGCAATGTCCGCTGGGTCGTTTTATTTCTACATCACTCCTCTGAGAAGACCCCGTGTATTCATATATGACATAAGCACACTGCCGTTTCGGCCTGTCTGGCATAGCGTTCCTCATCTCTCAACAATTGACGCAAAAGGGCCGTACATCTATCTACCCCCTTCAGAAGTTGTAAACAAATTTCCCTCGTGTCTCTGATGCACTGTTATTTTTTGTTCCTATTTAAAAAGTCTACTTCTTTCGGTCTTTCCCGCTTTTTTTCTTTCTCGTATTTGTCCTTGTCTGATTTCGTGACGCTGTTGTAGGAGGGCAGGGAGGCCGTGGAGGGCGTCATGTCCGTTTTGTCCGAGGTGGAGTTCTCGTTGAACTTGCTGATGACCATCACGTCCTTGTCGGGGTCCCGGAGGCCCTCCTTCAGCTTCTCCTTGTAGAGGGTGGAGGCCTTCTTCATGGCCAGGCGCATCATGTAGCGGCGGAAGGCCCTCTGGATGATCACAGCCGCCATGTCCTCCTGTTTGCGGCGCAGGGTGGTGGTGATGGGCTCGTAAGACACCTTGGAGGGGTTGGATGCCATGAAGCGCTCCTCCATCTGCCCACGCAGCACATCCATCTCGCCGCTCTCGCCCAACACGCGCTTGGTGAAGGCGAACAGGATGTCGAGGCAGTGGATGCGCTCGCCGCTCACCATCGGCAGGTCCATGGAGATGAGCTGGAGCATGTTGGGCTTTGCCATGCGCAGCGGCGGGTCTAGTGCGTCGGCGAAGGCCGACAGCTTGCTGTACTCCATGAACTGGGTGGCGTCCGGGTCGAAGCGCTCCCACACCTCGTAGAACATCTCAAAGTCGTCCTCGCTCAGCGGCTCGGCACTCTCCTCCGTGGCCACGCTGAAGTTCTCTAGGATGACGGCGATGTACATGTTGACCACGATCAGGAAGCAGATGATGATGTAGCTGACGAAGAAGAAGATGCCCACCGACGGGTTGCCACAGTTGCCCTTGTAGTTGTTGCCCGGGTGCTCCATCTGGCTGTCGCAGTCGGGCTCCCGCTTGTTCAGGATGGGCGCGAGCAGGCCGTCCCACCCGGCCGACGTGGTGATCTGAAACAGGCAGATCATGCTGTTCCCGAAGGTCTCGAAGTTGAACATGTCGTCGATCCCCGCCTCGCGCTTGACGTAGGCGAAGTTGGACATGCCAAAGATGGCGTAGATGAACATGACCAGGAATAGTAGGAGGCCGATGTTGAACAAGGCGGGGAGTGACATCATCAAGGCAAAGAGGAGCGTCCGGATGCCTTTGGCGCCTTTGATAAGGCGGAGGATGCGGCCTATCCTGGCCAGACGGATCACTCGGAACAGCGTCGGGGACACAAAGTACTTCTCAATGACTTCGGATAAAAACATACCTGCAAAAGCAACAAAAAAAAAATTGGAATAAAAAGAAATCACGTTCAGCGCACCATTTTACTCATAGTCCAGTGGAAAGCTGAGGCCCCTTAAACATCTCCTTACCTACAATGGACAGGATCACCACCACAAAGTCAAATATGTTCCAACCGATGGTGAAGTAATAGTGACGCAGGGAGATCATCTTGAGCATACACTCGGCGGTGAAGAGAATGATAAAGACCAAGTTGATCCAGTAGAGGATTTTGTCCATCTCCGGCGTCTGGTCGTCCGTCTCCACCATCATGGTCACCATGTTGAGGCAGATGAGGATCATGATCACGATGTCGAAGGCCTGCTTCGTGATGCAGTCGAACACGCAGCCCTGAAATGAATTCTGGGTGCAGAGGAGGACAAGAGACAGGAGAGCAGAAGTCATTTTACACCTCCACTTGTAGTCCATTAGTATCCTATCAATCAATCAATCACATTTATTTAAAGTGTAAAATCACCAGTAGACATGGTCTCAGTGCACTTTACAATTAAAGGAACAGAAATAACAGACAGCAACAAAACTATGGAACGGCATTCAAGCAGTACAGCAACATCTAATGGCCCTACACCTTTAACCATATTTTGTAACTACATGTTGTACTTTTTATGTATAGGAATATGTACGTGTATATGAAGATGTTGTAAGATTTCACTTTTGTACATTCAATGCTTAAGAATTTAGTGTAATACTGTATGTATGTATGTATGTATATGTATGTATATATATATAAAAAAGAGTATATGAAAAGGAATACATATTACGTGGTTATGTTTGCTAGAAAGAATATTGTTAGTTATACTATTCTTGTGATCATATTTTCTAGTTTTTGTCCGGATTCTGGCTGCAGTGTTCTGAGTAAGTTGAAGGCCTCTAGCGGCACAGTTAGTAAGAAGTGACAGTGTGAACACTAAAGAGTCTTACTGTTGGTCGAGGTATCGGTTTTTGGGGTTTCTTGGAGCCCAGCTTCTTCATGGCATTGTAGTATTTCTTCTGCTCTTCTGTCATGAAGATGTCCTGACCTCCAAAGTAAAGGGAGCACAACACAACAAAACTTTGTTATAACCACATAGAAGATTATCTGTCTTTTACATTTTAGAGAGCAATGTGAACAGAGCAACCATATGTCTTACAAATATATTGGTATTGTTTTAAAAAAAAATGAGCTTCTCAGAGGGCATTAAAGTATTGTAAGAGTGCTAGGTTCTGTGATGAAAAATGGAAATTGTGTCCTTCAGATTGACAGAAAATTCATCCGACCCCCCCCCAGTTGTCATTTATCCCGTCAAATCAAGGTGGACACAGAGAATTTAAAAATACATGACGACTAATATGTTGAGTGCCTAAGACAGAGAACACTGTTTCCATCATAATAGGACACTTCTGTTAAACATGGGAAATGTTCTTATTTTGCATTTGTGGAACTGTATATTATGATTTGCCAAGTGACCCATTTTGGTTGTTGCTGCTGTGGTGTCTTGTGACGCCATATGGGCTGGGCACCACAACCAATCAAACATCAGATGGTAAGAGGAAACAGGTGCACTGCCTTTCAGTGGGGTTCTCTGCCTCACTAAAACCAGCATGTCTGTATTTCCCAAAAACAAAGTCAGGGGAAAGGTGCCAATCCAGAGAACAAACACAGTCAATTAATCACCTCATGTGTTATTCATTTGAGTAAACTGATTTGCAATCAATAGACTGACAAATCTGCTGCTGCATTTTGACATGAAGCCTTCATCAGAGCATGTGTGACAGCAGTGAGCCTTCTTTTGAAAGATCTTGGAGGATCGTATTGCGGGTGTAATCCTTTTCTGTTCCCTATATTCTCATCCTCATAGGGAAAATGTCTCATGATAACAAACTTGTGAAAGCGTTGTATTTGATCTGAGGTTAAACATATTTTGTCTTATATTTAGCGAAGACTAATTGTCTCAAGATTCCATTTAAATTGCACAGCATGAAAAATACATTTACAAAAGTAACAGCTTTAACACTTTTTGAAATGATTTCCAAAAAAGGACCCACATTTCAGACAACACAGTCACAATGCTCTCATTAATTACAATATGAGGCACACATCACACCGGCAGTGCTGCTCACTGAGTGTTATGATGCGTGTCTGGAGGGCGGACTGGTGTCAACGCTGAACAACCATATGTGTGACGCTGCAGCTGCGGGGCTGCTGAGCCTCACCAACTGATCTCAGTCAGTCAAGTCAGACTTGCCAGCGTGCAGCAAACAGTGCAATCCCAACCCCCATCCCACCCAGCGCCCCTCTCCCTCTCTTGGGTGTTGCCAATCCTATATGTTAGTGTAGGAGGGCACAGACTAAATTTACTGTGACACTGCATGTGTGTATATACAGTATTTATATAAGTGTGTGTGTGTGTGTGTGTGTGTGTGTGTGTGTGTGTGTGTGTGCAGGCCGGGTGTTTCTCAGTGACTCATGCACCCTCAGTAATCGTTGGCAGCGGCAGGTCCTCACCATGCTGCAGATAATCATTATTCTGTAGCTCAGTTCTTTTCTCGAGCACAGCTGTGGGTCTGCTCTGGCTAAATCGGGGTTTTCTTTGTATCCGGGGCTATGCATGTAGTTGGCACAGTGTGACACAGGACTGCTACCTGTTGGTGTTCCGTTGCAATAACAACGCAGTGCAGAACCAAAGCTGCGAGTGTCAACATTAATAACAGCTAGCAGGGTGGACCAACAACACAGGATGGCCTTTGGATTTCATCTTCACTTTGAAATATTATTACATCTACAAAAGCCAAACAAAGCTGATGTGTTTCCAGAGCTGTTTCACTATCACACACAATTGTATTAGATGTGTATTATCTACTTAGTTGAAGGAATCTGGTAGTGACTGTTCATGGCTGTGCGTGATAACCAGTATTTTCTAAATATGCATATTGCAGGAGACTAGGAAGTTGTTATAGGAAGCAAATATTTTGCACTTTCATGTTGTTTTCATTACTACTAAGAAGTATACAGAACATTTTTGTATCCGAGTTTACATTATCTGATAGAGACTGCTACTAAATGCAACTTATCTTCTTCTTCTGCTGATTGAAGTTGTCGATGATGACACCGATGAACAGGTTGAGGGTGAAGAAGGAGCCGAAGATGATGAAGATGACAAAGTAGAGGTACATGTACAAGTTCACTTCATATTCAGGCTGGTCTTCCAACTAGATTAGGAAAGATGGAACAAATTAAACAAGTCACTGGCTTTCATAGCTTGTGTACGTCAGCCTCTTGACTTTCAAATCCCTCTGTTGAGCACCGAGAGACTTACATTGCGAGAGTCCACGGCTGCGTACATGATGTCCATCCAACCCTTAAATGTTGCCTAAGAGCAGATGAGAGAAGTTTCAGAGTGTCAGTCTGGCATGTGACAGTCAAGCTCCTCTGCTTGGCTGTCACCAAGAGGAGCGTTTTATTTTCAATTTTGGTACCCCATCATAACAATAATACAAATGTTATTAGCTCTGGGAACACCCCTGCTTTTAAGACATTTTTGGGAAAGAATTTCAGTGAGTTTGGGTCATCATTTAGGTCTCACTATTTATTATTTACTAATCTTTATCTGCTGTAAAATAGAACAAAATCACCTCATATATCACATAACCAGCTGTTTTAATAACGGGCGTCATTCCAGCTGCAGGAATGATTCTACGCTCATATTAGGTATTTGTGTTTATGTCATTCATTTCAAAGAAAAGTAAGGCTATAACATTGAGAGATATTGTTATATTGTCTAAGTGCGTTTTCCAGGACTTGGTGATATTACACATGCGGTTTCCCTCACAGTGAGCGTGACTGAAAGTGGCTTTGGACAGTCGTTGTCCATGGAGAGGTGCACGTGACGGCCCAGAGCCTGTGTGTTTGTGCATTTTCAGGTCCTTGGCCAAGGTGCCAACGAGGTAATTGGGAACACATGGCCTCTGTTACTTAACCTCGCCTGGCCAGATGCCAGTGTGTCGGTCCCTTTACCCTGCACCAACCTCAGTTTTCTTTTGTTACGTTACTTCTTTTTTTAACATTGACAAACATGCACCTCACATTGACCGTGGCATCAATACACCACTGATCCTGACTTTCCCCCCCCCTTTTGTTTGCAATTGGTCTATAACCACGTTATACCAACGTTCCACTTCCGGGATTAGAGTGCTCTCTACATGACCGCAAGGTTGCCCAGGCTCTCACCACATGTCAAAGTGTCCTTGAGCAAGACACTGAACCCCATGTTGCTCCCCAGATGCTATTAGCTGTCCGCTGCTCCTAATATACTTAGGATGTCTTAAAATGCAGAAATAGAATTTCACTACATTGTACTGTGTGTATGTGATGATTAAGAATACAGTTTATTTGTTTGTTAGTAGCTGTCAACTGCATCATAAATACTTGTAAACATAGACATTTTGTCTTCACAATTCCGCCTGTGTCACCGAGACTAAACTCACCACTTGCAACAGAGCCAGATAGCCGGCACCGACGTTGTCAAAGTTGATCTTGACGTTCTTCCAGCGGGCGCTGTCGTTGACCAAGTTCAGGCACTCGCTCTTGTTGTTGACGACGTCAATGGGGAACACCTCGTCGTTGGTGGTGTTGACGCAGTAATAGTACTTCCCCGCAAACAGGTTGACGCCCATGATGCTGAAGATGAGCCAGAAGATGAGGCAGACCAGCAGCACGTTCATGATGGAGGGGATGGCCCCCAGCAGCGCGTTCACCACAACCTGGAGAGGTTCAAGCACACAGACAAACTCAGCACTCTCCTGACGGTCAAACCGAGGTCTCTGCTTGCCAAAAATAGAGAGGGCTGTTTCATTTGAGACGAGTGGCCATTACGATCATCTAATCACTTAACTGTTCATAAATAACAAAGGTGGACACCTGATTTGATTGAGCTGTAAAGCTGATGCTACGAAGTGGCTATTTCAGAAAAAAAGCCAAGGCTGATTTAAAAAACTTCATAGTCCTATATTATTCAAAGCTGTATTTAATATGTAATGTCTTCACACATAAAGCTCTTAACACCATACATATCTACAAAGAGAATTTAACAGAATGACAGTTGGAAGGAAGAAGGTGGATAGGTGAAAAAGTTAACATTTGATAGATAAAAAAGCAAAACAGAAAAAAACCTTAGAGAGGCGGGATGAAGTCACAACATTTTGTTTGACTGTAAATGAAAAAAGACACACAACAAAGAAAAAAATTACAGGTCAAAGGCACCACACGAGCAACGTCAGAGAACAATGCCTGAGAGCAGCTATATACAGTAGTCCATTAACACAATGTGCAGAAAGGCATGCAGACAGAAGAGGTACAGTGCTGTATTGCAAGGAAAAGATAACTCTACAGAAGCTGTAATAAGCATGCAGTCTTACGACTGTAAGGCTCCCTAACATGCTAAAACCATTTCATAGACATCCAACGTTGAACCAGAAGAATCTGAGATTCTTAAAATGTAAGTATAAATTATACTGGCATTTTCCTTCAGCAGCCTAAAGCAAAGGACAAGCACACCTGACATATAGCAAGTCAAATAAAAATAACATGACTAGAACACCATTAACATTTTATGAAATAAATGCATGGACTAGCTGAAGGTGGTCTAGCTTCAACAGGTTAATATTCTAAAAAAGATTTTTTAATTTCTTAATCTGGCATGCTGGTTGTCAGCCAGCCCACAAACAATCAAAATTTACACGTGGGGTTCGTGTCGCTGATATTTCAAGATGTGCTTACCCTCATGCCCTCAAACCGAGACAGGGCCCTCAAGGGCCGGAGGGCTCGGAGTGTCCTCAGAGATTTGATGGCGGAAAGCTCAGAGTAGCCCAGAGCGTTGGCTACAAGGCTGACCAGGGACACCTGAAAGACGGTAGTGACAAGAGACAAGCAGGGTGAAAGGTGAGGAGTGTAAAAGGTCCCTCTGCACTGCACCAGCCTGAGTGTTTGAACAAGATGGTTGATGAGGCATTAATGATTAGTCTGCACCTGTTAAAGAGATAATAATGCATTTAAAGTCTTTAAAAAGTACAGAACAGCAGAATTTCCACTAACTGTGAATTTCAGATAAAGAGATGTGACAACAATGAACCGTAACTTGTGCAGACTCAATGGTATTTATATCTGTATGAATAGTTGTAAGGAATAGTTTATGAGAAGATAGATACCACTCTCATGTCTGTGCCAGGGTTTACTTGAGCCAGCGTATGCTGGCTCTTTGCCAGTATCATGTGTAGTTATCCATTACATTACATTACATGTCATTTAGCTGATGCTTTTATCCAAAGCGACTTCCAATTAAGTGACAGCAAGAATCAAGTGCAAGCACCTTAGCTTCAAATATCAAACTACAAAGAGCCACATAAACGTGTAAGCAAACTTTTTTTTTTTTTTCAAGGTGCAGTCGGAAGAGATGTGTTTTAAGCCTGCGGCAGAAGATGTGTATCCGGCAGATGAAATTATCACTGGCCAAAATGTCTGTTGAGAAACCTATGTCAAATAAATAAATAAAGGATTAAATAGCATATTAAATCAGTGGTCTTGTTAATCAAATATTTTTATGCACCAATTTTCTTTTAACAATGACAGAACAATCTAAGGGCCGTCCGTCATTTTGACATTCATAGAAGACGTGTTTGTGTTTTTTTGTGTTTTATTGCAGTTTAAATGTAGACTATTATATGTCTATTAAAAACATGGTGTGGTATAAATATTCTCATCCAGCTCAGAGCAAGCATGTATTTCCCAAAATGTCAAACAATTCTTTAAAGTCTAAATCGTCTTTGACTTAACGCCAGATTGGACGCTTTATTTTTTTAGATGGACTGAATATACATACGTCTACAATGAGGAAGTCGAGCCAGCACCAGGCGTTTGTGAAATACTTGACAAAGCCGTATGCCACCCACTTCAGCAGCATTTCCAGGATGAAGATATAAGTGAAGACCTTGTCTGCGTACTCCAGCACTGTTTTGATGGTCCTCCGCTGCTCGATGTAAACGTCCTCAAACGCCTGTACAGCATTGAATAAATAGTAAAGACTGCTGGTGGAAAACAATGAGTTGTGAGTTAGGTGTGATCAGGGCTGAGGTGCTTGCTGTCATGTGTCAGTGTTAACCACCAGTGTTGTAGTCGAGACCACCTAATCTGAGACTAAGTCAACACCAAGACCAGAGTGTATCGAGACCGAGACAAGACTGAGACTTTGAGGGTTTGAGACTGAGTCAAGACCAAGACCAGATTTGTATTAGACAGCCAGAGCTTCATCTCCTGTCTCACTCATTCACTTTCTTGGGAGTGTGTGTAAAGGAGACAGGGAGAGGGGGATTTACAGTAACAAATTTCAAATTAGAAATAAGGAAAAAAGTTATTGGTTGCATTTGCAAGTTTTGACCCCTAGGCATAAATCGGACAATGCACAGGCAATTTAGCAGAATCCGTGCAGTTGTGGTCTTGACCGCTCTTGAAATAAAATCTTGAGTCATCATTATCCGACACAGAGACGAGAATGAGTACAAATGAGGTCGATTCCGAGACGAGACCTTCAAAAATTGGTCATGACCAAGACCGATCTCAAGTACTACAACACTGCTAAAAAATATTTTCGGATCACAAAAGGAGGTAAATGCACATTTACACACACACACACACACAAAAGCACCCACTTACCAGTGCTCCACTGCTGAGCAGGATCATGAATATGATGAAGGATTCGAACCAGTTGTGCTCCACTATGATGAAGCAGGTTTTCCTGAGTGTCCACCAGGTCTTAAAATGGTCGTCGTCCTCGTTTATCTGGCAGCACTGGAACCTGCTCACACAGCCTGCAGGCATGGGGGGGGGGAAGTGGCAGAAGAAATGGCCACAAGAATTAATATGGGGTCCATGTTGACTAAAGGTGGTTGCATGATTAAACCAAAACAACCCTCATCTTTTTTTTTTTTCATTACTTGGCTTTTCTACAGCCAGGTTTTCATACAAACCTAGTCCAAAATCAAATTTAAATCTTATTGTGTTCTTATCTACGGTTACCGTTTGAGTGCCATTAAACCATTGCAGAATCGTCATATTTTATTTCTGTATTCCACACTCATGAAAGACTGAAGAGGTACTTGCAGATTCAGAATTGCACTGGAGGTGCGTCAGACTAAATGTCAGGTTCCATTAGAAACCGAGACAATCCCACAGACTAGTTTTCTTTCTGTATTGCTGAGCATTTGTATTCGCTGTCACTCAGCAGTGAGTAAAACACACCAGTGTAATGCACAAATAAGTTCATGCGATTTGAAATGTGCTCTGAAAGCATTTCAACTCCCACCTTTCTCGCTTTGTCCCACTTTCACACTACCCATCATCCTCCCTGCCTATCACCCTCACATCTAGGGCTGGGTACGGAATTCAATACTTTTTAGGCACCGACCAAATTGCCTCTATAGTATCGAGTATCAAAAAATGCATCGTCATTCAATACCCAATTTCAATACTCAAGGAGTAAATCTCATCAGATGAAGCAGGGTTTCCTGATTGTCTACCAGGTCAGTGAGCCAATAGGCATGCAGCATGCTTCTACCAAGATCTAATAACGCTGCTGATTGGCTGTCTAACGTTACACGCTGAGAGACAGGCAGGAAAAACTATGTTACACACAGAGACTGGGCTCACGTAGTAGGAGCTAAAAAATAAAAACAAGATTTGTGCTGTAATGTGCAGTGTTGAAATTTCTTTTTGTTAAAATGGATTTTATAAAATTGGTATGGAAAAAAGTTTTGTTTAGGAACCGGTATCAAAGTCACGGTATTGGTATTGATATCAACATTTTTTGAACGATACCCAGCCCTACTCACATCCCTCTCACCCTCTGTGAAGCAGGCCTCTGGTTCCAGTGACTCCTCGGGCTCCAGCTCCACTGAATCCACCCCATCTCCTGGGGGGCGTATATCCACTGTGCTCCCCTCCGATGAGCTCAGAGGATGGGGCTCTGCATCGAGCTTCTGCATGGATGAGGAAGTATATGAGAGCACAAAGTTACAATGCAGCGCCACGGAGGTTATGGGAGCCAACCGTCTGAGCTGGTTATCATTGTGATTCTCCATTCACATGTACTCCAGTGCCACAACTATAGATACCTTAGTGTGGAGACTAGGCACTGTAAATGCTCACAGAGTCGGGCTCAATAAAGTCATTGTATTATCATCATCACATGCATCATCGATCAAATGTACCTACAGGCTTTGATATTAGTTTCATCTGATGGCTCAAATCAGATTATGTGGCAACACATAGGCATAGGGAGGTTGGCACTACGGAATTGCACTGTGGGTACGTTTGATTTGACCTCAGTTCGAGGAAGAGTGCATGCAGTATTCCAGTGCATTATCAATCCAAGCCTGAAATAGTACCAAGCAGAACGTGTGCTGAAGTATTTTCATGTCCACTGAAAAATGACCTCAAATCAAATGTGTCTATAAATGATCCCATTTCCAAAATTACTTCTATGAATAATAACCCCCCCCCCACCACCCTAAAAGCTAGAAGCTACCCACAGAACATTTGTTCTTTGTTGAACATTTTCCTGAGTGACATGAAAACACGTTATTTCCATTCCTTGAAAGCAGTGTACAAGCTTCTTCTCTTTGTGTTGAAGTAGACGGTTAACCACATTAGCTTACCAGCAAAAACCAGTACTGTGCACTGTTTAAAAGCCAGAAGTTTGTGTTCCCATTTATAAAACATGTTGAATTAGCACCAATGCATACCCATATTTTCGTCCTTCTTCTCAGTAATATGTAACACATGTAAGGTTGTTACTGTTGTCAAGTTCTTCCTTGCAAACTCAGAATGTTCACTTCTCTGAAACCCTAAAATGCAGTGATCTTTGTTTTTGCATTATTGGTACATTACAACATCATCTGCATATAGTGAGACCTTTTGGCATTGTAAGGCTTCCTTTCGGTTATTCTTTGGGCAAACATAATGTTATGTGGCCTCGTGTCTGATCTCTCTGTCTGGCTTGGGAAGTACAGGAACATGTCATCCTAGACAGTGCAGCAGCTCTGATTGCCGTGGGACGCAGCTAATACGGCATGGGAATGATGGAAGCATGCTGCTCACAATTGCATCGTTTTCTGGAGGGGTGTTTCCCACCGGTTTCTCTTTCTTTCCTTCAGCAAGAGACCCATTTTAGCTTTTCTGGGCATAGATTATTTGAGGCTTTTACGCTTAACCTAACATGCTTTTATTTGGCAGATTTTGTTTGCATTTTACTATATTTGTACAAGTTGGGTGATGAGAAAGTTGTAGTTGAATGAAAGTGGATAACACAGGCGTAGAGGCACAGAACAGCGCTGGCTAATCCACAATACTTGTGTACATGCACCATCTCTGGGAGGATTCAATGTAATTTTGGATGGAATTTCTTCTATTCAATATTTTAGAAGGCTAAGAAGTTACCCTAATTTAAATCATCATCGTCATAAAAAGTCTAATTTACTATAAATTGTCATGTGTTATCTGTCTTGCCACCCTGAAAAAATGGATTAATTTGTGTTTCAAAATTATCTCCCTGGAAAGAATTCTGTAAAAAAAAAAATCTTTCATTGTTTCACTATTATTTGAGTATCACAGAAAGCAAGTACAAACAAGTATTCCATGTGTGTATGCATGGGCTATGAACCAGACAAATTACTTTTGTCCATTCCATCTCTCCCCCCTCTCCCTCCCTATTCTCTTCCTCCTCCTCTCTTCCTTCATTCTCAAGTTCGGAGTGTTGGATGGTAATCAAGACCGAAAAACAAGTCAAAACCAAGCAATGAATTCAAAAGCAAAGATCATGTTAGATGAGTTTGTCTATCAATGGAAAAGGTGGAGTTGCTCATTCGTAATGGTTTGTAACTGTAGTACAGCCTGATGCTTAGAGATAAATTATGAAGGGGGGGGGGAGGTAAAGGGAAAACGATTACAGCATTGAGTGTGCTGCTGTACGGGGAAGGGTTGGTATAAAGCAAAGGGGGGGGGGTGGGGGCGGAGGGCAGACCAGGCAAAGAACAAAAATGGGCAGTCCACTGAAAGTATGAGAAAAATATGTTTTTATGTCTGTAAATGGCATAGGCAGTCCTCATGGTTAGTGCTATGGTACAATAAAGTGGTCTTACAATTCTCCTCTCACTGAAAACCTTGAGAGCGTCTGTGACACAGCTGCAATAACAAACGGGGGGTTAAACAAAGTAAGTCAAACACACCATAAGCCAGCAAACAACCTCAAGTGTGCTTTCACTGGTCAGCTACAAGTCACAGTGGGAGAACACCTTAGCCACACAGAACAACTTTATACATTTCCCTGAAAGCATATTCCTTAATAGATAGCAAAAGATTGGGATGCTGTATTGGTACTGACACTCGACACTTATTCCACACAACTAACACACACCAAATTGTTATTATGTAACTTGACTTGAAATGTCTAAATATATTTGAACTGGTGCTGGATAATCAGAATTCACCTACCCCTGACTACAGGGTGTTAAGATCAGTAGTGACGTGAGGGAGCATTTGCTGATCCATATATGGAACATGTGGTGCCATGGCTAGAAATAGTCTCCTGGGTTGTTTTGAATCACAGGGGATTGGCACCACACCCACAGTGGCAAGTTGATATCACCAGGTCAGCCTGGCAACACCTAACAGCAAACCTGGCATTTGCTCTGTTAGAATAGGCAATGAATTACCAAGCAAGACTTCTGTGCAAATTATGTGCCAATGGTGTATTTCGTTTTGCTTAAATTGTAGTTTGCTGCTTCATTAATTTTATCTTAACACATATGCATGTTGCTTCACCTAAAACACGGAACAATTAAGCAGTCTCTCTGTACACAAATACACTGACACATACACTCTAATGAGCGCTGGTAGAAAGTGAACCTGCTACATACGCCAAAGGCAAAATTCTTTTGCTACCAAGGGCTTCAGAACTGTGTAAAAATTCAAGAAGATTCCCTCACTAGCACAGCATGATGCATGCTGAAATGAGTCAGCAGATATGTTATTTTCAAACTGCTTGACTGTTGGAAGAATTTCTGAAAAGGCCATTGCTATGCTAATCTTGACATTCAAGCATTGACTGGCCTGCATTGGGTGTTAACTTTTACACATATGAAAGGAGCTAATCAAATACAAAAGCTGTGTGACTCAAAAGGTTTCCTACAAACTGGCAGACATCTAATCAAAGTCTTTTTATTTTACCTCTTTGCTGCCCTCCACATCCGACGAGTCGCTGCTGAAATCTTCTGTGTTTAGGTTTTCAAAGTCCGACTCGCCCACAGCAATGGGCACCGTGACTGTCAAGCTGGGGTTATGAATAAATGACATATAGTCACATTCCTCCATTGGGTACTTGGGTGTAGTGTCCCCACCAACCCCAACTACCAGACCTCCTCCTGGCCGTCCATTGTCCTCTGTTATGTACACCCCACTTGGGTCCTTGGTGATCTCCACTGAAGTGTGGTTGGAGATGCAGTTTCCTTTGCCATTGCTGTGCAGTTCATCCAGGGGTTTGATCTCCTCAGCCAGACCGGAGCCCTTACTGGCCCGGCCAAAGCAGAGGCTCTGGAGAAACTGCCGCACTTTGGATTTGACAAATGCGATGCCCCGCTGGATCCGGCCCACAGCAATCTGCAGGTTGTTCATCTCATTGTCGTCGTCAGTTGCTGCCAGATTGTCAGCGCTGAATGAGCTCAGGAGGAGAGCCAGGAATAGGTTTAAAACCTGGGAAGAAGTGGACATTAGTTGCAAATAGATCATATGTGCCTTACGACTTGACTTTAAAACCAATCCAACGAAATATTAAATAACTTCAAAATCTGAAGCAAACTATTGCCATAATCTTAACAGTGTTATCCTGATTATAAAAAAGAAATAGAGAGGAAGATCCCCATACCACCAGGTTTCCAATGACCATGACCATCATGAAGACTATCAGGCACATGGACTGTCCAGCCACCTCCATGCAGTCCCACATTGTCTCGATCCACTCTCCGCACAGTACCCGGAACACGATGAGGAAGGAGTGGAAGAAATCGTGCATGTGCCAGCGGGGCAGTTGACAGCTATCAGAAATCTTACACACACACTCCTTGTAGTTCTTGCCAAACAGCTGCATACCCACGACAGCAAAGATGAAGACGATGATGGCCAGCACCAGAGTCAAGTTCCCCAGAGCGCCCACTGAGTTACCAATGATCTTGATCAGCATGTTTAACGTGGGCCATGACTTGGCTAGTTTGAAGACCCTCAGCTGTTTTGAAACAAAAGGAAAAGCACCGTTGGACTTTCTGGATTTCTTCTATAACATTCAATAAATGAATAAACGTATATTTATTTCAAAACAAAAGTCTTGGGTTCACAAAAGTAGCGTAATATATGAATACAATTGTAAATAAATGTCTAAAATGTCATTTTGTAATAGCACTTTTTGAATAGGAGTGTTGTCAAACATCGCTTGGACTCGCCGGTGCATCTTTTGTCCTCGGAGGGTTAAAAGCAGAACAACATTTTATTATACTGTACTGTTTCCTTAAATAGTCTAGCAGCACAGCAACAGTCATACAAAGCTAATCAGGTGGACACACTGTATCCCAAAGGCCAAAACAACTCTCAGTGGGACCTCTCATGTACTGCACAAAAGCTCTCATTACATCATTACCTCATTAATAACATGAATGTTATTGTGAGAGCCATCGTGGCCTGACCCTAGAGGTAAAGGTACATCTTCACTTTTCTCATCTGCGGAGCGGATGAATCATGTAATGCAGCGTTTGTAATAAGATATCACTTCGCCAGTGCTCTTACCAATCTAAAGGACCTGAGCACAGACAGGCCTTCTACGTTGGCCAAGCCAAGCTCCATCAGACTCAGACTGACAATGATACCATCAAAGATGTTCCAACCCTCTTGGAAGTAGTAGTAGGGATCCAGGGCAATGATTTTGAAGCACATCTCTGCTGTGAAGATGCCTGTGAACACCTAATGACAAAAAGGGGGCAACATTCTAATTTTACAACTGAATCTACATCATGAGACATTTTACATTTATGTTTTCTTCTGGTTTTGTCCACTCAGAGTTTGTAAGCATATCACACAATACTTGCCAGGTTTCCAACTGAGAGTACGTAGTCAAATTCATTAGTCATGGGGTAATGCTCCATGGCCATGAAAAGGGTGTTGAGGACAATGCAAACTGTGATGGCCAGATCCACAAATGGGTCCATGACCACCGTGCACACGACGTCCTTGAATTTCAACCACGTGGGGCTACAATCCCAGATCAGACAGGTGTTGGCGAATCTATACCAGCAGGGGGGGCATTTCTGTCTCGACTCTTCAAGCTCTGGGAAAGGAGAAATGACCACATTTCATCATAATGAAATGCAGTTCAATGTATTTCTGTAAGATTATTCCTTCATATGCTGTCCTTGTAGTTTTCTCCAGAACTAGGAGGCCATGGCATAAAGTTCAAGACAGAAACAAAGAAGACTAAGGACAAAACATGTATGGCGTGATCCTGACCTTCCATGGTGTTGGTGAGGATACTGGCCACACTCATGGCTCTCTGCCTGGCCACTGGTTCATCTAAATAATCCATGGATGGCTTGCGAAAACCTGACCGGCGTTTCTTGAGCTCGGTATCCGTAGTTGTGCCCTGGAGAAAAAAAACATGCGCATAAAAAAAAAAAAAATAAACAGATTCATGAGCAATATTTAGCAGAGATATGTACAGTATAGAACACGAGTCAAACAGACAATCTCATGACAACAAACATTGGAAGTATTTTATCATTTTATAATTCATGAAAATCATTTAGGGACAGTCTATTGCAGCCTGGTTTCGTACATGTATTCTAAAGGACTTACATACCCATACTTCACCTCCACAGGTGTTTTCACTTACAGTTGTGCTCATACGATTTACATACCCATGCTAAAGTTGACTAAAAAGGGGAATAAAAAAACATCTTTTGGAAATTGATCTTAATGCCTTAATTAAAAAAATTAGCAGATTTTTACTTTTAAAGGCCAGTTATTTCATGGATCTAAGATACTATGCATCCTGATAAAGTTCCCTTGGCCTTTGGAATTAAAATAGCCCCACATCATCACATCCCCTTCACCATACCTAGAGATTGGCATGGGGTACTTTCCATAAGATCATCTCTCAATGCAAATCAAACCAGCTATTAGACTAACTGAAATAAAACCGTGTTTTTTCATTGAGTGTCCAAAAACTCATTTGGTCGTTCCATATATAGTTCACTATAGTTTAATAAACACTACATAAGGAATAGTGAATGAGAACATGAGAACAAAGGGGTGGGAATAAAAGCAACTAAGGGGAAGAAACTTGAAGCCGGTCAATGGGAAAATAAAGCATGAAACAGTTACGTCACCTCAGGCAGCAGGAGACCTACAGGGGAGGTTGTTACAGAGGTTCCACCGACCAGCGACACTACACCATTGCAGTCCACGGCGCAGTGCATCTTGCCGTTGGCGGGGAGCATGACCCGCGGCGCCCCGAGGCTGGTCTGGCTGACGGCGCTGCAGCGGCGCTCGAGACGGCGCGGCAAGAACAGTGAGCCCCGCCGGCTGTCGCTCTCCTCGAAAGTGCTGTGCTCGTCGTCGGCGAAGTCGTTCTCGGAGCCCATGTCGCGTGCCCGGCCACGGAAGCTGAATAGGCTGGCGCGGCTGTTCCTCCGAGGTGAGAAGAGGGATCCCCGGATACTGAGGAGAGACTGAGAGAGAGAGAGAGAGAGAGAGAGAGAGAGAGAGAGAGAGAGAGAGCGAGAGAGAGAGAAAGGAAGAAACAAAAGAAAGTTAGAGGATGCGGAGTCCTGGAATACTTGGTGAAGACTTCGAGGATAGAGGGGATACACCAAAATGACACATTTGGTGCTAGGAGGTTCTGTGAAATGAGGGAAGGACACGGATGTAGTTAGACTGAGCAGGAAGGAATGAGACCGAAGCAAAGGAAGGAATGACGTAATATGCCCCAAATGTTAACAGTAAATGTAGCTCGATTTTTATTGCGGCTTCTTTAAAGGAATAGTTTGACATTGTCGGAATAAAACTCATTTGCTTTAGAGAAAAAGATTGATATCACTCTTATGTTTCTATGGAGAAACCATAGTCTTAAGGCTATAAACTCTGCCTACCAACCCCTTTCAAAGCTCACTAATTAACACATTACATCTTGTTTCTTTACACTCTACAATAACAGTAAAGTGTAAAACCAAAGAATTGAGCCAGGCTAGCTTATGCTAAGCTAAGTTGGCTCCAGCTTCATAGTGAATGGACAGATAAAGTGGTATCAATCTTCTCATCTAACTTTCAGCAAGAAAACAAATTACAGATTTCCCTGAAATTCTGAACTATTCCTTTAATTTATGAAACTGAATACATACTGTAATAGGTGCAAATAAAGTATGTGTTGTAAATGAAGTATATCACTGGCATGATGTGAAATGTTGTGTATCTTTTCTCAGGGAATTATTAAACGCATTTGTCAGGGAAGTATTTACCTGGTTGGGTGAGGAGCATCTCTTTTCATAAGAAAGTCTATTGGCATCGATGGAGAAGCGGAAGCTAGTTCTCTTGATGCTGTCCTCAGACTCAGACTTGTGGAACTTGTCGCGGCCCCCCCTCTCCTCCTCCTCCCTCTGCTTCCTCTTCTTCCACCTGTTGCGTCGCTCCTTGGCACTTTTGGAGCTGAGCTTAGACGTCCCCGAGGAGGACTCCGAGGTGGGGCCACCTCTCCCGCTGTACTCTCCACTCTCTGTGGCGGCTGCCGCGGCAACCTGCCAGCCAATCAGAGCACAAACACAGTTGTCATGGCGACCCCGTGCCTGTCTCAAAGGCTCTGGCGGACTGGAGAGGAGGAGAGAGTCTGGCAGCTGAGAGCTGCAGCAGCATGAAGAGCCAAATAAGCCCCAGACACCTTCTAAAAATGGACGCCTGAATGTTTTCATGCAGACCAAAACATTTCTAAATTCTTGCATTCATAATACTCATCCAGTAAGAGAAAAAAATGTGTGGATGCTGGGATAGGTAGCAGGCTTTTTGTTTTATAAACAAGTTGGAAATTCTACTCTTAGAAGCCAAGCAACATTCATCAAATCACTGTTTAGAAAAACATTAGCGGCGCAGAATTTCTAACCCTAACCCATCTTTCCTTAATAAATACGATTTACTACCACGTGCACTCTGTTTCATATTAGGTTTTTTCCACAGAAATGTGCTGTGTTATCACCATGAAAGGCTACTGAGAGGCTAGGTTGGGGGATTTCAACGGGTAAAATCTGGTGATGTCTATAAATTGACAGCATTGCCAAACATACCACAAACTCTGCATATCCAATAATTATGATAATTATGCAAATACAGTATGGCACTTTATTTAGAGTTGTATACTTAATCTTTTATCTTTGTTCTAATGGAGAGAAATTCTTCATGTGTCCCACAAAACGTACAGCGCTATAGCCCAATGATTTAAGAGTCTGTCATGGCATTTTTAGCCCAACTAACAACAGCAATTGGAATGTGCAAAAGTCTGATAAGACAGTGTTGAGCCTGGAAGAATAGTGCACAAGCCTGATAAGACAGTGTTGGGTCTGGCAGATTAGAAGGCTTAAACAGAGGTGTGGTAGAAGGTCTGAAGGGAAACATAAAGCAAGAGAATGCATCTGATCTTCCACTAATGACGAGGAGGTGGAAAATATGTGGTGTAGTATTGTACGAAATGTAAAAGGAAAATAAATCTTTTGAATTATGTTACACTATTTATACAGACACTGTTGTTCCCAACCTTTTTTTGGGGGTCACACAATCCCCACATCCCTGCCACATGATCTCAAGTGCCCCTTCATCAACTCTACCAGTTATGTGTTCATTTCAATAGATTTTAAAAAGAGGATGCTAAGTAACACTGCATAAAAGTGGATATTTTTTTACAAGAATCTTTAACAGGCACATGAATTGTCAATTTTTAGGACCAGTTCTGTCAAGTGTGCATTCATACTACTACCACATGGAGTGGCAAGAGCTAACCCTTTTTACCATCTACTGAATACATTTAGCTTACTATTTCAACTGTTTACTTTTAGCTAATTATTTCAACTGTCTACCCGTGCATTCGGCCGTGTGTTATACATGTCGCCGGACAGAAATAGACTAGACTAATAGTCTGGCTTTGTTGTCACAAGCTTAAAAAATAACTGGTTATTTCCATTTCCATTATCCAGCATTTCACTTGCACTCCATTGTCCAGCTGCTAATTGTTCTTTCTGTAGGTTGACCAAGGACTGCTGACCCCTGAGGGAGCAGCAGAGGGGTGTCAGTCATCCAGGACAGTGAATCCCTCGGTCACCCGGGGCAACGCTACTTTTGGCAGCTAGCACAAGACTACAGTATAAGCCCAAGAATCAACAGAGTCCCCACCCCAGTTAAGATAGATACAAAGAGATTCTCCCAGCCATATGTTATGAAATACTCAGACTATTTTACGTGCTCCAAAAATTCAAAGTTCCTAAAACTTCCCCGTCGCTTTAGCAGTTTAAAACTTCAGTTTAAAAGGACTCGCCACTTCTCAAAACGGACCTTTTTCCTCATAACTCATTTTCAAATAAAATGTTTTGAGATATTCACTTGTATGAAATGGACACACAACAACTGGTGGCCTGTATCTCAATTCTAACTGGAAATCTGAGCATACAAAGATAAATGTCCTGCCTGTGCCTCCTCCTGCTGTCTCTTCAGCTGCTCCAGCATGGCCTGGAACTCCTCCTCCTTCTGCTGGGCCTCCTCGATGGTCGCCTGGTTCTGCTCGTCATAAGCCATGGCCACCACGGCCAGGATCAGGTTAACCAGGTAGAAGGAGCCCAGGAAGATCACCAGCACGAAGAAGATCATGTAGGGTTTTCCTGCCGCGCGCAAAGTCTGATGGATCCAAGACAGACAGACAGAATTTATTTAAAAAATCTACCTATGTATGAGAGTAAAAGAAGGCTGCCATAGATTAGTCTTTGAAGTAACACAATATACTGTATTGTGTCCAGTTGTGGTCATCCCATTGTTTGGTGACTTGCTGTATTGTACTGCTGCAGTACAAAACAGCCTAAATAGCCTTACATAACAGGCCTGGTCTGTAATTGCAGGATGACAACCCTTTTGAAAAAACTCTTCTCGAACTAACTGGGTATGTTTGCTCAGATATTTACTGTTTGAAGGCAAGTCTTTTATTATGAAATGAAATATTTAAAAGGTATGTGTTACCAACGTTCTGTGAAGTTCACCGTCAACAACCTTTACAGATAAGATGGTAAAAACAGTAAATAGACCCAAGGGACAAGCAAATTCTGTAATTCTATAATGGTCAGAAGTGAATTCTACCAACCTGCTGGTAGAGGTTTTCCCAGAAGTCCTGTGTCATGAGTCGGAAGAGGGAGAGGAACGCCCAGCTGAAGGAGTCAAAGCTGGTGTAGTCGTAGTCTGGATTACGACCAGCTTTGATGCATATGAAGCCCTCCGGACAGAGCCTGTCAGGACACAGGTGTTATGAATAACACTTTGCATTAGAGGTGGCATGTTGAGTGTTTTAACATATTACCATAAAACTCATATCCAAATGTAGCTCTTGGTTTTTGCACAGATGAGGGCAAATTAACTCTATGATTGAGTTACAATGTTCTGAGGGCAACATGGTTTACATGAAATCTTAAATGTTTTCAAATACATAGCACTGACTAGAATTACCGCTTTACGGTTGCATGCCCCTGACAACCAGTCAAGGAGCAGTTCACATCCATGTTTGTCCAGACATATAATATATGTAATGAAGACTTTGGAGCAGTTTAATAAAAGGTATATTTTGGTATAAAAAGTGTATTTTTTGGCCAAACATCAATGCTTCACACACATCTTCAACCCGGCAGCACAGAAGATCTATACAATCGCCACAGTTACAAGATCAGTGTCACCAATTTAGTATCCAACCAAATCCAACCAACCAAAAACGTTTGCACATCCACTAATCAATGATTTTGCACATCCTGTACTAAACCGTACAGCCTTCCTTCTTTCCCTTTCTAAGACATTTATGTCCATATCTGTTATTTTGTCTTTTAACTTTTTAATTGTAAGATATCTATTCTATATTTATGTTCTTGTCTGTGGCAGTACTTTGCCTTATTGTTTATTCCCTTTAATATGTTTAATGTATGCACAGACTACACCAAGGCAAATCCATTTCAAGTGAAATGGTATTAAATGGTATTAATTTGGTAAAAAATATGATTCTGATTTCAGTCACAAGTCTTGGAACTGCACAACCTAAAGTGACTCTTTGATTAACGGTTTAATTATTAACTGAAATGAGTAAGCTTCCCTTAACGTAAGCAGAAAAACATTTGCCAAAACACATTAAATGAAATGCACTCATAGTTAACCAGCAGTTTAGATTCTTGCAAGGCCTCAGAGCGGTGGCGAGTGTCGACACTAATTGTGTATGCTCAGCTTTGTGGTGCATCTAATTGGCCATATAAATAAAACATGTCAAGCCTTACCCGGCGCCACTGCCATTCCCACAGAGAAGAGCATCCCTACGGCCAGGGAGGTAATAGTAATTTCCTAGAGGAGAGGGGAGACAGAGGGACAGTCAGAGCAACTTCACAGGAGTGAGGCTGCGGATATGAAGAAACAGAAAAGATTGATGAGGGAACAGGAAGACAATATGCACCCTGTGGGGTTCTCTTCACTTTTTGTGTGTGGTGTAATATTGTACATTGGTTGGGAGCAGTGGTGTCGGACTGGGGGTGGAAAGGGGACTGAGTACCCAGGGTCATCATGTGAGGAGGGCCCAAAAAGATGCTAGAATGAATAGCTGTGGATGTGGGGAGGGGCCCATAGAGAATGCCTTTCTACAGGGCCCAGAATTGTGTGCTACACCCCTGGCTGGGAGACTGAGAGGAAACATGGTGATTTGTCTGTTTAACACCCAACCACATTAGTCATCCTTTTGCTTTTTTGTGTAAGCACGTGACTTTTGATTCAGTCACGGCCACTCTGTCCTCATTTACCACGTAACTGTCATAAAATTACAATCACATCAGACTTTTTTGGGAAACAAAATATCATTGATGCAATAAAGATGCCAGACTATACGATCAATGCAATTGTAATCAGCTCTGCCTGTCTCTTCTTCTTCTCCTCTTGCTCTGGCATCAGCTTGTCATGTAGCTGGTGCACATCTCCTCGATATCCTACTGACGGTCAGTGACTCACCCTCCTCCGGCACTTCAGGCGGCTCATGCCACACAGATGGGCCATGGGAGAATGATGAAGGGTAGTGAGGGGGTGAAAGTAGAGGGTTTTATTGTTGTGGCGATTATCCGCCACATTTGCCGCAGTCTCCCACCAGCCATTGTTAGAGAGCACAACCCCTGCTCCCAGCCATGGCTGTCGCTCCTTATCACGGCAGCAGGCCAGTATGCCTGACCTCCCCTAGACAAACCACCGCCATGACCCATCTCTGCATATGAAGTAGCCAGTATCTGACTCGGCCCGTCTGGGGCGGACGCTGACTTGACCCCGGTTAGCCCGTGTGCGCCTGGGAGACATGCAACAGCACTTTCATGCCGCCTCACTCTGCTTACTCTCATCGCTGATGTACTCCGTCCAGTTGAAGGAGCTCTCCGTGGCGTTCTGCACAAACGCGGTGTTGATATCCAGCAGGGTGTTGTTGCTGAAAAACATCGTGGTGTCGGCAGTGATGTTGCTGCTGTTGGTGGCGTTGTAGATGGGCTCACGCACGCACTTCTGCCTCAGGTTGCCCATGAAGAGCTGCAGCCCGATGAGGGCGAAGACACTGAGGCAGAACACGGTGAGGATCATGACGTCCGAGAGCTTTTTTACAGACTGGATCAGTGCGCCAACGATGGTCTTCAAGCCTAAGTGGGAGAGAGGGTAAAGGGTGGCGGGAGGGGGGGACATCGCAGAATGATTACTGACTGCTAATTACAGCCACACGCTTTTATAGAAAAGCTGCTGCTAATAAGAGCTCACGGTAGCAAGCAGCCAGGGGGATCTGCAGTGGAGGTTTCTATATGAACTGTTGGCAGTCATACAGGAACCAGGCTGAAACAGATCACTGCTTATCATAGATAAAGCACTAGAGAAAGTTAGGTTTCTCATGCCCATTATAGTGCTATGGTATAAGGCTCTAAGAAAGTGATCGTTAATAAATAACACGTTATAATAATCTATACATCTGTGCTTTTGTTTTCTGTTAGAAAGCCACTAAAAAAGTTATACTGAGCTCTTTTTTAGTATAGTCGCAAAGACCAGCTCACAGTACTAAGTAATGTGCACAAGGTCAATGACGACATATCCAAGCGCACGTTGTTTTATCTATATAGGCACGGCACTATGCACAAGAGGGTTGGGTGAAGTGGTAATTTAGTCTTTGTACTTGTACACTGCACAATGACAATAAAGTTGAATCAAATTAAAAATATATTTGGAGGGTGGTTGTCACATTACTGGTCTCATACCTTAAAGGCTCCAGTGCATAACTCTAAAACTTTCAATCTAGTTTGGATGTCTATTCTCAACACTTAAGACCCATTTTCACCAAAACACCACTCTCAATCTTACACCTCTTCTCCCACCTTTGCGGCATGTGCACTCTGCTCTGCATATAAATATCAAAGTGACAAGCGAAATGCATTTACAGTCGGGAAAATACAAACATGTGCTAGCACCGCTTGTACTAGGCTTTGCACTGCAACACAAATAGAGCCCAAAATGTTTACAGGGAGTCCAAATGTAGTCGTG
This sequence comes from Sander vitreus, assembly GCF_031162955.1. Lineage (NCBI taxonomy): Eukaryota > Metazoa > Chordata > Actinopteri > Perciformes > Percidae > Sander > Sander vitreus. Next base: position 3,175,177 of record NC_135878.1, on the reverse strand, counting down.
ACAGCTACAATATGTAATGCATGTTGTGGATTTATTAGAATTATTGAATTAGATGATCTTTTTTATACAAAGAGCTAATGACATGTTTTCCTGGATGGTTTACATATGACCTTTTTTTTTTGTTTGTGATGTGAATAGGGTTAGTGTTCGAATGCCATTACCCACTCACCATATCACAATTTCTCCCAAAACACACAACATTGAACAAGACATGCAAAGGAAAACAAGGTAAGGAGGAATCCTACACACCCAAGTCCTTGCCACCAGAAAATCGGCTTTTGCAATGTCTCATGCAAAAAGGAAAAAAAACAAATAGTACACAAAGTCTACTTGTAAGTCTCCCAAGGCAAGAATAGATTTCAACGAAAACAAATTCTGCCTTAAAGGATGTATCTAAAAGCTAAGAATCCTGTCAATCTGTGCAGATTGGAGCAGATTCCAGCTTTTACTGGCCTTGGGACGAAGGCAGCATGAGGGATGGCGACGGGCGTCATTAGGCTTAGCTACAGTGAGATGAGCTGCGAAGGGGGGGGAGGGCGGGGTGCTTGGATGTTAGCGAAACGCCAGTTAGCCATTAGCATTTCATTAACCCTATGGGCCTTGATAGCTCTCTCACCTGGGATGACTGAAATAGTTTTCAAGGCTCGCAGAACCCTGAAGGTTCGCAGTGCTGAGACATTGCCCAGGTCCACAAACTCTGTGACATATCTGTAAGGGAAGGGAGGGGAAGGGAGGGAGGGAGGGAGGGAGTTGGGTAGAGGGGTATTTTTGGAAAAAGTGTGGGACACACGCACATACGCCCAGGCACACACAAATCAGGCACCCACACACATGTTGTGACAAGACAAAAGAAGGGTCATGGGGAGGGGAGGGCAGAGGAGGGAACGGCAAACAGTCACACACAGAGGACAAATGGCAGGAGTGCTGGCAGCAGGCGGGGACAGCCTTACCTGGTATTACTGAGATAGTTTTCAAAGCTCGCAATACTCTGAACGTGCGCAGAGCTGAAACATTGCCTAGGTTTACAAACTCTGTTATATACCTGCAGGATCAAATGCACAGTTACTACACAGCAATACACAGGCAGACACCCATTACACACCATCTGAAAAAAATAACTCCACCTCTCATAACATTAGCAATTACAGGAATCTCTCCAAGAAGAGTGCAGTCTTATTATATTATGCGACCAGTGAGTAACAAATACTATGATCACAAAAAATGAAGTAACATTCAGAGTGTAACCTAATGCCGAAGGCTTTATTCTGTAGTTTTTCAAGACAAGTAGCTGAAGCCATTGAGGCGTTGGACAAAATATAAGCAAGGATAATCAATGCTTTGGGGGCTCACATCCATAATAACAGAGTAGAGTTGAGATTTCTGGCCATGATTTCAAAACGTACACAATTAAGCTGCAGATTTTATTACTCTCTCTCTCATACTCTTCATTCTCTCTGTTCTCCTCACATTCACAGTGGGCTGCTATGCTGATTAGCGTTAAAAGCATTTGGCCTCTTAATCTACGCCAGATCATGTTAAGTTGATCCTAATTATGCTTGTCAGAATACTTACGCCATGAGGATAACACTGAAATCCAGCCAGTTCCACGGGTCCCGCAGGAAAGTGAACTTCCCCACACAGAAGCCCCTAGCCAGGATCTTTATAAGGGACTCAAAGGTGTAAATCCCTGTGAATGTGTACCTGATAAACAAGTGAGGAAGAGAGGAAGTGTGGGGAAAGAGGAGGAAAAGTCACCCAGGGAGAAATAATCATGTTGGTTAGCGGCTTCATCACTCAGAGGTAAGGTGACAGACTCACTGTATGCAGGGCAGTACTGGATCTTTACATTACATCTATCATTGCAACCTCAAATCTCAGTCAACCATTTTCTTGATAGGATCCTTGATTTTTACATTATCTCCAATATTTGCTTTCATGATTTGGGGGATTCAGGCAGGAAATATGTTGTGGATCAGGTTGAAATGGCAAATTAATGTATATTGCAATGTAAAATAAGCGAAAAGAAAATGCGGACTTACTCTACATTCTTGGCCCATTCCGGGGGCTGACTGAGGGTCATGAAAGCACAGTTGGTCAGGATGGTGAACATGATCAACATGCTGAACATCGTACAGACAAAGTCAAGGAACACAATATAGCATTTGCGTTTTCAAACATTAATCACTGTACTCATGCATGCTGTGTGTGATACACTACAACCAAACCTGACAGCTAAACAGTCAGTCATACATGATCTAAAATGTCTTCGACCTCTCAGCAGCAGTAAAGCCATATATAAAGTCGCCATATAAAGTTTAAGCCAATCATGACATTTAGTCTTTGTCATTAAATCCCTCTTTTGTCTGGTAAACCCTTTAATCCAAATCAAGCTTTGTCCACAGAAAACTCTGAAAGGATATGAGTGCACTAAAACTCTAATAGCTACCCTCCTTAGAGGGTTGAAGGGGCTTAAGATGTACAAGGCAGGAGTGGCGTTGAAACGGAAGATTGCCTTCCCGCGATTCAATACTATGAAGGTCTGAAAGAGAGACAGAACAAAATTGGTTAAAATCTGTAAATCCATGCAAAGCCTTGTCTTGTCCCTGCTCACCTTATTTGGCAAAACCGCACTGAAATGACATTTCATAAATCTGCAAGTGTTGGAGTATGTGTGTCTTACAGTGTCTGCTCATCATGCCATGTGTGATTGGTCATAAGAGGAGAAAGGACTAAGCTGTCCACCTCAGGCAGGACAAGTTGGCACTGCAGATCAACTGGCACAGCAGCTCACATTAGCATTTAGCGCCTCTGCTGGCCCATGCTTTAAAGGCTCATTTACCTCATGAGCACATTACCGTTGAAATGGGTTTTGCATCTCACCTGTTGAAATACCAAATGATATGAATGATGTCACCAATTTGTTTGAATTTAATGGAGTAAAAAAAATAGGCATTTCACTATAACGTTGTTAAAAAAAAATAGGACTGGACACGCTCAACTCATGTAGCAGTGAAAAATAATGTAGGTATCTGAAACTGAAGAAAACTAAAATCTTCAAGAAAACTAAAACCAAATTACAACTATATAATCGGGCCAAAGAAACCAACCAGAAAAAATAAAATAAAAGAATATAATAATGTAAACTTAAACATGAACACAAATCATTTGTTTTGTTTTTTACAAAAATAGAACAGACTTAACAATGGCACTCCAGGAGATGGCTCTATGCCTACAATGACTTCCAATCAGACACTAAAGCAGTGCAGAGATTAAACATCCTTGCTTTTTCTACACTACTCCTACTATCGATTTTTGTCTGTATATGTAGCTACATACATCCAAGGCACTAACCCTGATCTGATTGGTTGTGACTCCCTTGGGATTGATGTGCTAGTTGTGGATGATTGACTCCACCTGTGCAGTAGTGGTTGTATAATTAAACCCAGCTGTGTGTGTGTGGAGTATTGTTTGGAATTGTCTGTGCACACGCTGAGGAAGGGCGCTGCCCGGAGCGTCCTTTGTGTGGCAATAAACTCAATCAAATTGGAGTGCTGTCCTAGTAACTTTATTTACTATGAAGTTGTTTTTCAATATTCAATGTCAACATTCAGATAATTTAGTTAAATAGAAGTAGCAGTCACTATTATTTAAAGCTAAATCAGTATACATAATGATGCTTTAACCCTTAGAGAACGGACCTCCAGCCGGCGGCCACTAGAGGTCCGCGGGAGATCGTTGTTAAAATGATCCTGTTTAAATCAATCTAAAATAAAGACCATAACAGCTAGTGTTCCGTTTTTTTTTGCAGCAGAAAAGCTAAGGCTTCTGTCTTTATCATCATTTCGTTGTACGCTTGTGATGACGTCATCACGTTACGTGATGTCCGGTGAAAAACCGCAGGCGGACCATTTCTATCGCAGATGAAATGACGAAATGCCTTTACACTCTGCTCATAATAATATGCATATCTTAAAACAAACCAAAAATGTACAGAGTTCAAATAACTTCTCGAGGGATATGAAGCATTTTAAGATACTCCAGGAGATGACATCATAGTGAGAAAAAATACCAACATAGGTGCAGGAGGACCGTTTCTATTGCAGAGTTCAGAGGGTTAAAGCACAGTCAAGAACAAGCATTAAATGTATCCAATCACATTAGTTATATTATTAATATTTTCCTTTCATAAGGAGGACTTATTTCAGTAACTCTGAAACGGACCTTCTGATTGCTGTAGTAGGTGTCCAAGTCCTCCAGAGGGGTGGACACCAGGTGGGAGGGGGTGTCCCCATAGATGAAGGGGAGAGATTTCCCCGCCTCCAGGTCACTGTTTGGTCTGGGCCCATTTTCATCGTCGTTGTCGTTGCGGCGCTCCACTCGTGGTCTTCGGGTCTCCTCCTCGGCGATGCACCTCTCGATGGCGGCCAGTGACTCGGGCACGAAGGGGCGGAAGCTGTCAGGTCCGGGCGGTACAAGCAGCTGTGCCATCTTGTCATCCTGCTCCTTCAGAGGGCAGCGACGGGCTCAGCTGGGGCAGGGAGCTGCAACGAGAAGGGAATGCGGGGGGGAAAATGGGTCAGCAGTTACGGTGCGGCTTCAGGGTTTTTCCTGCATAGAGTAAAGTTTTGGTGCCCCCCCCCAAAGAGGTTTTAGCAAGCGCCAAAGGAAAATCACGAGCACCAAAGCAGCCAGCCTCCCTCTCATCCACAGCTGATATATTTTACACATGTGGCTGGCGCTGGTAAGCCAGCTAAGCTATAGCATATTAATTAAACAAACTGGACTTTGAGGTCAAGTGCAATCAAATCCGGGCCCAGGTCCCGGATGCGAACGCCCCCTTACTGCATTATATTCCTTTATATTTTTACATTTTGAATTGTTACCTGCCAACATAATTTTGTGTTTTCGTTGACATTAATTAGACATAAAAAGACATTTCACCATTATTTGGTGCCTAAAAATGTATCAGAATGCAGGAAATGAAGTCGCTCAAAATGTCCTGGGGGAAGAGCCCTAGACCCCCCACTTTATATGTCCCCCCCCAAAGGCCCATTCTGAGACAGGAAAAAACATGATAGTTGGTACATTCACTTATGGAGGGTATTTTCCTCATTCATGCTGTAAGTTGGAAACCATTTCTGGACAAATGAGATCACTTCCAACAGCTTGAGGAAGCCAGCCCCAGGTTGTGCCCCTTCTGTATTGCCATTACATTCCAGTCACTGCTCAGAGCGTCCTATAGTCCGAAAAGAATTACCCGGGAATCTTTAAAAAAAAAATAAAAATAAACAGAAGGTAGTTAACAACACGTGCTGCTGTTCTAAAGATATTTACAAAATCTATATGAAAAACTATTCCATCTGATAATTTTTTATCATCGGTTTCCAAAGTTTTGCCACTTTTCAACAATCCAAATAAATATGGTAGCCAAAAATGACATATCTCCCTACTCATTTGTACAACATGAACCAAAATCAAAATTGTTACTATCAGTCACATTGGTATATATTGATGTGTCTTTCCAATATTTCATATTATTATTATACAAATTAAGTTTAATATTTTGATTGTGTTATACAAAAAGAGCTAGGACACACGGTTACCTGTTCAGGAAATATCTTCAGAAGAAGAAATACAGTCAGAACTACAGAAACTGGTTAAACTTCTTTTTTTTTTTTTAAATCATGTATATTGTTTTCATCTAGATCATTAGTAGAGTATTTCAGTATCCTGGAAATACCTTCAGAACAGCGGTACAGTAAATGTAACAATAACTAAATAAATGGGTATTTATTTTTCCGTAAAAAAAAGATGCTTTGCTCTGTGACTGCAGGAATGTAATGGTAATACGTGAGACACAAACTGGGGAAAAATGTAGCCAGCAATGTTAAATATCTCTGTCTGGAAAAGGCTTTAGAGTGGGGAGACTTATTCTTACATATTTCATCAATTTGTTGGTTTTTTTGGGTGACTTTTGTGTTAATGGAGAACATCTTACAGTTTGAGCTATTGCAGGCTTGAACCCAAATGTAGAAGATGAGAAGAGGAGGTAGCAGGGAGAGTTTCAATGACTAAATGAGGAAAATAATCTTACAGTCCAGAAAAGCAGGCAGTAAATCCAAAAATGGAACAACAGGTACACTAGGAAACTGAGTCTTAGAAACTGAAAGAACTTCCAGACACAAGGTACGACAAACTGACAAACAAAGGGGAGCACACAGACTAAATACACAGGGCGGGTTTGTAACGAGACACAGGTGACATTAGAGGTGAAACACATCAGGGGCAGGGTAGGCAATCACAAAGGCAGGAAAACACACAAAAGGCAGAAAGTCAAGACATGACACATGGGAAGGGACCCTACAAAATAAAACAGGAAACTAAACTAAAGCTGGGATCCTGACAGAACATTTACAGAAAGAGCCACAATGCTTGTGCGATATTTGGTGAGAGGAAGTGATGTCGTTCCTGCTGGAGAACAAAGTGGGATAGAAAGGAAGAAGAGTGTTTTCTGTTGTCTTACAGGCTGCATCAGTGATGGACCTGTGCTATGTTGAAAGTGTTACACAATTATTACTAGGTGTGACCTGGTAATATTGCATTGTGACTTTTACATAGAAGTGACTCAGGCACTAAGTCATGCATAAGACCAACATTTTAAATGTCCTTCACATTTAAATGAAGAGGCAAATGTCTGAAAGCGGCTAAAAAGAAAATATGATCTGAGATGTATAAATGGCCTTCATATTTAAACGTTACATATTTAAACGTTACAGGGCTGTAACTGTTTGTGTATTTGTGGCGAACCGTCATGGTACGGGGGTCATGATCTGATGCATGCAGACGCAAGCTGAATACCTGGTACAGTATGTAGGCCGATGCTCGTAATGCAGGGCGGTGTGTCTGCGTTGCCCCCTCCGTTGTACGGTGTTTGAGAGGGAACACATCAAACAACGCAAATTCCACTGCATCACCAGGATTTAACGAGGAAAATAAAGCAACCGGACCCTAAATCCTTATCTCTGCTGCTTTTTTCAATTTAAAGGAATAAGAGATGGTTTTCAGTTTTAAGTTTTATTGTGAGCGAGTTGAAACGCAAGTCTGTTGCGTTAGCTCCGCCTACCATCTCTGGAGGACCAACCGTTAAGAAGCAGGTTTTTACAATAGCTTATTGTAGGAACAAATGTAGTTGATAGTAAGTATTGATTTTTTTTTCTGCACTAGATTCCCCCTTTAAACCATCTCCCACCCTTCACAACCAGAAGCCCATTATGGTCCCACAGGAAATAGTGGGAAGGCACACAAACAATATGTTCCCAAAAAACCCTGCTGAGCCATTATCAGTCTCAAAGGTGGGTCTTGTTTCTCATGGGACACTGTACTGGCACAGAAAACAGGAACCGCCCCTCTGGCAGAATCTCAAAAGTGGTGTCTACTCGAGTCCTCACCTTTTCGTATTTGTTACAAATGGAAATCAAGGAACAGAGACCACCCTACAACCTATTTTTCTTTCCATTTTAAAAAGCACCGGTAGAGCAAGAGACAATTTTAGGCTATTTTGACATTTAGCCCACACCTGAGTAGCAAGCAACTCAAGGGAAAGTCTGGAACACAGTGTCACACAGCAAACAAATAGATGCTTAGCCCTAATCTAAATATTGGGTTTACAGACTTTATGTCACGTCTAACAATGGCACCATACCTAAACTAATTCACAAACTTTCATTTTACACATCTCTGAAACCAAACTTCTTTTCCAGATGAAAAACTGAATATTGAATGGACAGACAACTGTACAACTGTACTTGGACAACTGTCATTCCCACTGGAAAATCAAAACACTATCACAAGCCTGTTGTTCTAAAAACAACCATGTATTTTATGCCGTAACGCACATGCTAAAACATTTCATTTAAACTATTTCTCGATGAGAGAGCAAAATTGGAAGAAGACACAATAGATAAGTGATATGGCTCATAAACTCATAAAGTCCATCATAGCATCCTGGAGTGGAGGCTCATTTGAAAGCCAGTAGCCGGCAAATATTGTGTTTCTAAGAATTCATCAGGCATAAAACTGTGAATCGTAGCTTCTCCCATAGGGGCATCTCATAAAACACATCTGCTTGTGCCCCAGGACCCAGTGTTATGTTGTGTGGCCTGACAGCTTGTCTAGCTGCTGGGTGGTGCTGGGTGGTGGTGGTGGGGGGTGAGTCCTGATGGACACCCGTAGGCCCAACATCCACACCCAGCTCGGTCATCCCTGGAGTCAAATATAACATGACGGTCTGAAAACATGTAGGGGCAGCCGACAAGTTCTGCAATTATGTATCCTGGCACTGAAAGGAGTCACAGTATCTATGATATCAGAAACCATCTGGTTCGCGTATAGACAGCCTTCAGTGTGGATACAGCACTTAAACAATTCTTAGATATGTAAAGTGCTTTCACATACTTCACATTGTTGGCAAGGGATCAAGAGCCTTTGGAAAATGGAGAATCATTTACATCAGTTTTACTTTCTAATGGCTGCAGAATAAACATTAATTCTTCTAAATGATGCCTCTATCATGCTCTCAATCTTGTTGACATTTTTTCCAAGTCCATCTTAATACAACACTGACGTGTCCATATGGGCATTTGAGCAGTTTTGGTTGCTGTGATAGTAGTGGCCATGAAGAGATCACTTCCTGATGCAATTCCAATGTCCACAGTTCTCGTTGTGCGCAAAAAATAAGCTACCATGAGGCTTCCGCAGTCTGATTTAGACAAATTAAGTGTGCATCCTCCAAAGTTACTCTCTTTTTAGTGCCCTCTGTGTTACTACTGTGAAGGACAGAGCTAATTTGTACCAAAAAGTCTAATGACACAAGACTATACTCACTTGATTTGTGTAACTCAGCTTCATTATAGCTTCAGCAGAATGAACTGTCGGATCCAATTTTGCACTACATGGGGAGGAGGATCAATCACAGAAACCAAATGCTGATTTAATGTACATTTGGGTATGTGAGTATTGTTTTAATTTGGACAATGACAAACCTGTCCTTTAAGGAACAACATGTCCACATCTACACAATGTCTCCTTTAAGCGCCCTTGAGGGAATCATTATCAGTCTTTTTCCGCGGACAGATGTTTCACTGTCCATGGTGCTGAAGAAGGTGACCAGCTGCCTCAGAAAACAACAACAGTGAGTGGAACCCTGCCTCAATGTATGAAAAAACAGCAAATACAGCATCTCTAGTGTTCTTGAGCTAGACATTTGGTCTCCGCTCGCTTAATTTACCTGAGTTACAAACATTTCATCTGAATGACTACTTCAGCTGACATGGTGTCAAAAGGGCGCTGATGTCCATTAAAGAAAACATATGGAAACCTACCTGAGACCTATGAGGCATTTTGAATGTGTTTAACCACAGCATGTCTGTAATATTCATTTACATTGGCGTCTCTAGAGCGACTTTATCGAGACCTTAAAGCACTTCGAGGACGTTTGTAATCCCCCGTGGTCCCTGTAAAGGTATAGCAAACAAAATATTCAATATTTTCTGTATTGATATTCTTAACAGCTAGAGGCTGACATGAAAGAATGTAGCTAAGTAGCGTCTACAGAAATAAAGAGACGACGGGTGTCAGGCGATACCTACCCGAGGGGGCCGCGGCAACTGTCGCCATGTTGATGATGTCTCCGCGTAATCTCAGGCACTCCGAAAATCGACACTTTTTGTGTTTGTCACAGACGAGAGCCTGTTGAATTGACAGCGGCTGTCATGTCTTCCTCCCTCCCTCCGCCCTACGCCACCAGCAGCACGACGACGACACCCAGGAGCATAAAAAAGAACAAGAAAGGCGAAGGCACGTACACACCGGTGAGCGACCGACCGACCGAGGTTGAGGCTTTTTTTTTATCGCTTCAGCGGCAACAGCCACCCATCATCATCCCCTGGAAACCAGTGGTGCCCAAACTGAGGGCCTGGGGCCACATGGGGTCCTTGAACTGTGGTGAAATGGCTCCATGCTAATCTAGGATTTAATGTCCTATTGTATTATAGCTGCCTCATTACTTCCATATTACACAACTAATACTAGACCAACACCTTATAAGTGCCCTGCTAGGGTCAAACACTTCTCAAATGGGAAACAGCCTATATGTACAAACTGTAGCCTAAGTGTAATTGGGCTTGCTGACGTCGAAGTCCCACCACCCCTGAATGGGTCTCAATCAGTCTGAATGAGTCTGGGCGTGTCATTGCCAGATGTGTCTAGCCTATCGCTTGTAATCAATCCCATTAATAGAGAACACCTGGTTTACCAGAAAAATAAATAAACCTTTTTTCTTTTTTTCTTTTCTCACCTCCTCCGGTGGTTTAATTATCAAACATCTGTAAATGTTATGGATATGAAACATTTTCACAGGAAGTGAACCTGAGGGCTATTCCCCCCCCCCCAGCACGTCGGAGTTGCTAATATTTTAAGCCCATTTTTTTTTCACGCCGTGGAGGTTATTCTCGTTCATTTTATTCGTTTGGAAATGAAGAGAAATGTACCCCTTGTGCTAAGACAGTCCATAACTGAGCTACAGTATCGTCAGCCAATTAGAAACAGCACCAGTGAAATGGTAGCCTCCGTGAAGTTAAGACTACATTTCTGTGTATTAAAACGATATTTATATACGATATAAGAGGGATATACCTTTTAAATAGCCTATATAGGCTATATGTTATACTGTGGTGTGGGCATATCATAAGCCCAATTAGCGGATAAATATTAAAGCTAGAATATGAGAAAATATTACAAATTCCTAGGCTGTACGTTGTTTATATGGCATCTAATTCACACAAAAGCCATCAGGGTGCTTAAGTTATGAAAAAAAACACAAATCCGACTATATTTCAGCTGAAGTGAACTATCGTATCAACAAGGCTGTGATACCTTTCTCCAAAGAGCTGGATACTCACCACCATTACGGTGCCCAGAGGGTGGGGACCCTGATAGTAGATCCCATATCCGAAAGAATAATCCTTTATTTAAGCGGATAGCCTGTCAATTTCAGATTTAAACGCGTACGACACGTGAAATCCCGTTTGAGTGTTGATGGATTATCATTTAATAAGCGCTCCTTTGATTTTTTTTTTCAGCCGCCCTTGCTTGCCATGATAAAATCAATCCGGGCTTCCGGTTGGTTAGGCTTCATCACAGGCTGGGAATGGATGTCCTTAAAGCTGTGACTGTCGCAAATTGGCCTGAATGTAGGCTACACTGCACTTCCAGAAAAATCCCAATTGACGGAGAGGGACAGCAACCTGTTGTTAGTTGTTATAGGACAGACATAAATTACATGAAACCTTCGTATTATTATTTGTAAGGCAGATTGGATAAGGAATAGCCTACTTAATATTTAATTGTATTCATTTATAATTATTTAGATTAGGCTATGGTTTTATTTTGGTAGCTGATTGTCCTATCACTTCCTTACATTTTTGTATCCTTAGTTATAAGTTTCATCCTTTATATAAAATCACTGTTCTTATTCAGTTTCATTTAAAAGTTGCCTACATTAGACCCACAGCTATATTACAGTTGTTTTGTTACAGAGAATAGCGTACATTGCTTTATACAAGCTCTTTCAGCATTTATAAGCTACGTGAAATAATGGAAATCAAACCTATTATTATTTCATTTCTATAAGATTCAATTCAATTCAATTCAAATAACTTTATAGGTCCCTGATGGGCAATTAAGACACACAAAGAGTACATAAAAGGACAGTTCACAGACAAGGTACAAATAGCCTACGAATAAATATTTAAATAAATACATGGTAATGCATTGCATAATGCTGTGCATTCTAAAGTTCTAATCTGTAGATATTGTATTGGCATCACAAACAATGTGAACTTTATAGACTACTGACGATTTGGCTTACATGAAGGCGGATATTGAGGTGTCAGGCAGCTGGCATGTGCTCACGTGGAGAAGAAATTGGGGTGCAGACATTAGTATACTGTACTCCCTCAGTTTTTTTTCTTCTTGTCAATTCATGCCATCTGCTGGACAGTCTGTAAAGTTACACCCTAACATGGTTACACAACGCCTACATTATGGAATAAAGGTTGTTCTCTTCTGTAGTTGGGAGTAGAATCGAGCTCTGTGAAATGGTCACAGGAATTTATAGAAAACACAGAAGGTGGACAAACTGTTACCTCCACACAGCCACCAATATAAACAAATATATAGATACTTTACATGAAGTTATTGCATAGTTGAGTGATCCGAAATATGTAGATTAGATTTTGGAAGTGAAAAAGAAGCTAAACAGAGACACAGTCAGTAGAGGTGGACACACCCGTAAGCTTGATGTAGTGTGTCACTCTCACATGGGCCCTCGTGGTTTCACTTCATCATTTGAACATAATAGACAACTCCTACACACTTTTACAAGCAGGCCTGTCTGGAGTTCTCATGTATTGTTTACTGCTTTCCTAATTCAAATCGCTCTAACAAAGTCTTCTGGTTGTCAGAGCTGCACAAACCCATAGAGGACAGATGTTTAATGGGTCTATAAGAATTTTACAAAGCATTCTAACTATATATACCACTTTAAAATAGGTCCTTGTAACTGTACAGTAGCAAATTAAGCCTTCAAACACTCTGGTTTGACAGCCAGTGTACTTGCAATAGTGTAGTCAACCCAAATTATACAACTTTGACTGCATGTGTGTGCACGCTCAACTCTAAGAAAATGAGATTTAAGGACATCACTTGAAAATGTTAAATGAATATTAATGGTTTATAGTCAGCAGAATTAAAATATAAAATACTGCTAAGAACACATTTAGAGCTGTAATATATACAATGTTTCCCTGGTTATATTCCACCAGTTAAACAATGTTTCCAAAGCTGAGTACAGCTTCTTAGCAGCCATCTGTGAATTTGCTGCATGTTTCATTAGAAGCCAAGTGATGAATTTAGAAGCCTTAGTCAAACAGTGGGAGGTCAGAATTAGGTTGTATGTCTAAGGAATGCTTCCATTCGGCATTTGACGTATTTAGCCCTTTGTTTCTGGCGGTTGGAAAACAGCAAACACACACAGTTGAAGAGTTTGTGTATGTTCAGACTAAATGTAGATTGTGCAGTACACATACAAGTTTACATAATCCTACAGATGAATGTAAACATTGAATGCTGGGTAAAAGGATAACACAGGGAAATTAATTCATATTGTTGCCATTTTGATTTCCTTTGACAGAAAAAATACAGCTTGTCAGTGTCACGCCATCGCACTTAGCTGGTCCCTGGTGGTGGGTAGCTTGCTATAGGCCTGAGCTAAATCTATCCCTGTTCTCAAGTGGATGCATTTGTCGGGGCCGTCTTCCATTTCACAACATGATAAGTGATGAGACAGAGAGACAGACTGGATGGTGTGACTAACAGGCTTTCTGTTCATCTGTTAGTCATCAAAAGAAGTTCATTAACCTAGACAGTTACACTGAGATCTGTTTACTGCAGCCAGCTACGGTAGAATCCCACTAACAGACTTCACAATGAGATTACAAGATTACAGCGTGAACATGTGTTCCTTGTGCTTAATTTGATGAAAACTCCCACTTAACTACCTGCTATACTGCTCACTTACTGTATGCAGATGAATCAATAGCTTTGCATGACACTACTGCAGTCTTCCCCATAGCTTGAACAACTTTATTTTCAAGTTAACTGACTTAATCACTAAACAAAAAATGAAAAGCCCATAACTTATCTTTCTTTGAAATTCTTTATTTTCAAGTTAACTGACTTAATAACTATACTATACAATATCTATATCTCTATATGGTTGCAAGCTAAAAAAAATAAAATAAAAAAATAACGCGATTACATGATCCATACTTCTCAGATAGTTTTATTTGAATACATTGTTTTGGGCCTGAAGAGGTCAAATTAGCCAGTGGTTCACAAGAAGAAGAAAAAAAAGTAATTAATGTTATTGTCTTGACCCCTTAAATGTATATCATGACCACTTATGTCCCAACACCCAGGTTTGGGACGTTTATCTGTGTTTTAAGCCCCCAACATCTCCTTCCAGGCAGCTCTGCCTAGGATTAGGCAATGGTTATGGTTAGGGTTAAGGTTAGGGTTAGGTGCCTTGAAGTCAACGGTCGCAGCGCTGCCTGGAAGGAGATGTTGGGGGCTTAAAACACCATTGAGCGTTTGGCACCACTGTTTTAATGCATTCCAGGCGTTATTTTTTGGTCTACACCCCTCCCACAACTTGCCTCAACTACTTCTACTCAATTAGTAATTTGTTACGTTTCGTTACAGAAAACATAGCTCAAATCACAGACGTTAACATGAACATTTTGCTTGTTTAAACAAGAAGGTGGAGAGAAGGAATAGTGACAGACAGAGCTGAGCAGGAGCAAAAGAGTAGGATTTTCCAGTGGAGCAAAAGCCGTCTTGTGCAAAACTGAAAGGCCGATATTGGCTGCATTTAATTCTGGAGGATATATTTCTGCTGCCTCTTTGATACATTTCTTGGTCTAAAATTGTTGATTCAGTGATGTAATTGTGCTGAAATGACTTGTATTTGCATGCTATACAGTATGATGGACTATAATATAGCTGATCAGCAATGTTTATGCCAGATCGTATAGAGAGGATCAGTAGTTTACATAGATTACAGGCCTTTTTACAAACTGAGTGGTACAGTATACTCTTTTAACATTGATGTGATTTTGGGAAGAGCTTTTCAAATTGCAGACTGGTTCACCAGGTTACCAGGCACATGTCAAACACAGACATGCAAAGTGATGTCACATGACTGGGCAGGGCCAATAGGTGTGGTAGCTTGTCTGCTAAACAGGGATTACATGGGCACAGACCTCTCTCTTCCTCAACATCCCTCCTCCTACCACTTCATAATACAGAAGAGAAAGTTGAAAGAGAATGGGAAGAATCTGTAGAGACAGGTACGTGTTAAATGGCTATTGCATTTGCATTTATAATCAATTAAGAGTTTCTGAATGTTGTTAGAACAGAGAGACGCAGCCTTTTTAAAGCACTAATCCCTCTTACTCAAGACACAGTGTAAGCTTATTTGGAACTGAGCATTACTGCTTGAACAACATGGCTGAAACAGACGGGGGCTGCATGGATCTTGTCCTGTATGAGAACAGATACATTGTCTGTAGATAAAAATGGCTTTTTTTTTATGGCTTTATTGTAGTTTTAATTTAATAGATGTTAACTATGACAGCATACTGTACCATTTCTGCTCTTTTCTTCCTTCTGAATAAGCTGAGGAATCCTGTGTTGTCCTTCGGTTTCTTTTCCTTCTTTGGCAGGTCTATGTAACAAATAAAAGATCTTGATCGGTATGAAGCAGAAAGGCTAATATAAAACTGAGACTGTGAATGAATGTGTTACCCTGTATCGGACCAAGCTCAGTTTATCAGAAAAATATGAAAATAATTTTTGTCAACAGACCAATGATCCTTGTGTTGATATAGTCTACTGTACTTTTGGAAGAAACTATATATTAATGTAGCTTACTTTAATACTTGTATTTAGCATGAATAGTAAGAAAAAGGAATAGGAACAAATACATGAATACATTAACGAGAAAAAAAATAGTCAATTAACAGCTAAATAATAGGCTAATAAATGATTACAGCTGTGTGCATTTCATAATGTAAGACTGACAAATGTAACATTCATTTTAAATGTAGCTGGGATACTATGCATTCAATCAACAAGTGAATATATCATTTAATATGTACGTTAGGTTGGTTTATTGGTATTTTCCTCCATGGATGTGCGTGACAATGGCACGCACGTGTTGATGAACAGATACACGTAGCTGTTTTGTTTGCACGCTCCGGTGAACTCCTAGTTTAAAATACACAGAGGGCGTTGGCTTTAATCAAACTGTTTAAAGAGGATGTTCCTGTGTAGCGTTAAAGAAGCACAGAAGGTCAAAGGTGAAGACAGAGAGTGGTTAAAAACTCCTGGAGGGAGGAGGCGAGGAGTGTCCTCCTACTTCATCGTCACAGCGCCGTCTCGGCTGTTGGAAGTTGCTCCGTAATTGTCAGGGAAACCCAGCAGAAGTTGCGAACGTTGACATTCGTGGTTGTAGGCTAATTAAGGTTTCAACACTTTGGATATTTTTCTCTTCCATGTGGAAACATTTCGCTTGTTGGATTTGGACGGTCATGATGTTTCACGTTTGAGACTTTTCAGGTAACCGTTGTCATTTGACGCAATATTTATTTGCCTAAGAGCTTGGCATTTCATAGGCTTGGAACGTGAATGCATAGCATATCCTTCAACGTTGAAAATAAAATGCAAGGGTTTATTTGGACCAATACTAAAAACAAAGATGTGGCACTCAGGTTTACTATTATAGTGGACGGGTTCCGTTCAGCAGAGCAATAGCTTTTTTTTTTAGTTTTTTATTTGAGTAGACGGTGAATTAGAGCTGATCGATGATAACTCTTAGTCAGTGATTGATAATTGTTTAGTCTTAAAAATAAAGTTTGAAGCAAAGAGCCAGTGAGTCCTCACAAAAGTGAACATTTTCTGTTTTTATTCATCTTCTATGATTGCAAACTGAATATATTTGGGTTTTAAACTGTTGGTTGGACGAAACAAACTTTTTTTCTCCCTACAGTGAGGTTTACAGATCTATCTATGGGAGTTAGAGTCAGGCCTTCAAATCTCATCCTTCGTTTTAGAGCCGCTGTTAGACATTTCACACTGGCACCAACAGTCAGGAAACCCTGTCATTGACTGCATGGTGTTCCTGCAACGATGGCTTGAACACCCTCAACTCTCTTAGACATCATTTGGGTGTGTGAGGTAATATGAGCTAGGCTATGTTTTTCTGACACTGAAAAATGTAATTATTGAAATATTCTTTACTTTTCAGGCGGTTTACCTGACATTGGGAACAGATTCAGATCTGGAGAGGCTTGAGATGGATGAGCAGGCGAATCCATTGGAGAGAGACCACTCTCTGTCTGTGGTTCTGCCAGGGGGGGTGGAGAAGAATGCCACAGTGCATGGAAGGTAGGACATATTACAAGCTTTTTTTTCCTAGGCTGTATATAGATTTTGTACAGTTTTCACAGGTAAAGTTCCATGACCATAGGCATCTTTAATTCTTAAATTGGATGTTAATGCCACTGGTTTATGCCCTGGACCTGTCTTGGTCCAATGCTAGTTTAGAGTGCATTATGGGAAATGTAGGATCCAGTGTATTTGGAGCTTGACCCATATTAGAGGCTAAAATCAGGATCTCGGCCTCATCTGCTTTTTTCATCTTTTTTTAACCTTGTCTTGGCCTCAGCCACTATTAGATATTGAGTGTGCAGATGGACAGATCTCTGTTGTTCTTAAAGAAAATCCTGTAGAAAGATATTTAAATCTCTCTGGAACATAGTTTTATGATAAGCTTGCACCTTTTATACAATAACTTGAAGTGTGAATTTCCTGACATTAGAGAATCACAAGCTATAGTTTTTTTTATGGTCATTTCTTTTCTTTGAATTTTTCTCCTCCTTAATAGTAAACCAGTGATGGACCTACTGGTGACCCTCTGTGCAAGTTACCATCTGAATCCATCAGACTACACTGTTGAGGTTCTCTCGCCCAACAAGAACAACATCAGCTTCAAACCAAACTCTCCTATTGGCTCACTGGAGGCGGAGAAGATTGTTCTGAAGCCCAGAGGGATGGAGGAAAAGATCAGGAGGCCGTACATGCCTGAGGTAAAAAAGACAGAATAATGGCATAATTTAAACCATACCTAATGGGAAATCTATATTTATTTTGGTATATTTTAAGTAGACTTTCATTTCACAGTTGTATAAGATAAATAGAAGTTAGTTAGTTTTATTTTATTTCTGTGTCATGTCAAACATTTGCCCCCATCCCATATGGGATTACAAGACATCACCATTCTATTTAACATACATCTTCTGAACTCGCATATGCAAATCATGTGGAGAAATACATGAATTATTTCGAAGAAACAACTCGCACTCCAAACCAATTCTTCTGTGCAGGTGCGTTTGGACGATAACATCAACTTAGAAACAAAGGAAAAAATTGAGATACTGTTGATGATAGTCCGGAGGGACCGAAACGTTAGTTTTTCTAAATAAAAGGTGTTGCTATAGCGAGAGCAGAGTGCAAGATTTTTTTCCTTTTCTCCTGAGAAATACATGAATAACAGGAAGAAGAAAAAAATGAAGGGAAATATGAAAAAAGACCAAGACCGTATACAAACAAATCCTCTCGGTAAAGAGCTTCTTTTTTTCAAGTAGAAAACGTTTCTTTGCAGGCATCTGTGCGTCTGTTGATCAACTACAATAAGTCCCACAAGGCCGTGGTGCGGGTGAATCCCAGAGTGCCCCTCGAGATGCTGCTGCCAGTCATGTGTGACAAGTGCGAGTTTCAAGTAGAAACAACCGTCTTACTGAGAGACTCTCAGTGCCAAGAGCCGCTGGACCTGACCAAGACCTTAAATGAGCACGGACTGAGGGAAGTGTTTGCCAGAGACACAGCTGGCCACCAACACAAACCCACGACACCTGAAGCAGGTATGTTAGAGGACACATTGATATGAAAGCTTCTGTTCCCATACACAATACCATGAATATCTATCTATCTATCTATCTATCTATCTATCTATCTATCTATCTATCTATCTATCTATCTATCTATCTATCTATCTATCTATCTATCTATCTATCTATCTATCTATCATGGAGTGAAATGGAAGAGTGTGTGAGAGTGTGTGAGAGTGTGTGAGAGTGTGTGAGAGTGTGTGAGAGTGTGTCTCTATCTATCTATCTATCTCCTCGCATATTTCCTTTTCACTCCATTATAGACAGAATACGAGAGAGAGAGAGAGAGATATCTATCTATCTATCTATCTATCTATCTATCTATCTATCTATCTATCTATCTATCTATCTATCTATCTATCTATCTATCTATCTATCTATCTATCTATCTATCTATCTATCTCTCTCTCTCTCTCTCTCTCTCTCTCTCTCTCTCTATCATTAAAAATAAATAAAAAGGGTTCTCCAATGTTTTCTCAGTTAGCCTTTTAAAATGATATCAGATTAGTAAACAGAATGGGCCTTTGGAACATTGGATGAATGGTTGCTGATAATAGGCCATGTAGATATTGCATTAAAGATCAGCCACTTCTTTCTACAACAGTCGAGAACCCTTTTGCAATTATGTAAGCACATAATGTAATCTGAAAACTGCTGCCCTGATTAAAAAAAATAATGCAACTGATCTCAGCTGGTATTCTGTCTATAATGGAGTGGAATGGAAATTTCTAAGTGACCCCAAACTTTTGACCGGCTGCACAATTAATCTCAATATTATCGAAATCGCAATATGGATTATTGCAATATCCAAACCGCAGGGGTTTGCGCCATATTTGTTAAAGGCAAAATATGTGTTAAACTACAAATCGTATCCTACAGACTAAAGGAAAAAAAAAAAACTTTATTCGATTACAGATCCTCGCAAAAATCACACTATAATCATTTCCATTTTTTTAAAATGTAATATTGTTCAATGAAAATTAGAATAATGATACAAATGATACAGTTACATATTGTTCTCATATCGTGCAGCCCTAGCTTTTAGCTTAATTTTGTAATTGTGGTGCTCTGACAAAACAGAGGTCATCATAGATTATTTGAGATTTATTTGTGTGTATAGATAGATAGATAGATAGATAGATAGATAGATAGATAGATAGATCGATCTGTCAATACTGTTCAATCTGACCTGATAATGGTTTTGTTTTCTGTCTGAAACAGCTGTCACGCCAACAGCGGTCATCCCACCACCTCCATTACAGGGTAACACATTCATTCACAGTCTCAGTTTTATTTAGCCTTTCTGCTTCATACCGATCAAGATCTTTTATTTGTTACATAGACCTGCCAAAGAAGGAAAAGAAACCGAAGGACAACACAGGATTCCTCAGCTTATTCAGAAGGAAGAAAAGAGCAGAAATGGTACAGTATGCTGTCAGCTTGTGGGAGCTGTGTGACTCTACACTGTATTTTCGTAAACCTTCTCTTCGCTTGGGAACAAATATTTTTCATTTCTCTCTTTTGTAGGAAGGGGCAAGGAGTGCCCCAGCTTCTCCTGGGTGCAACAAACCAGTGGGAGTCAGTATGAATGCGCAGGGTGTTTCCACTTCTACCACCCTGCCAACAGATATGCCCAAGAAGAGACGAGCCCCTCAGCCGCCCATGGGTGCATCCCAGAGCATCCCAAACAACCTCGCCACCTGTCACGTAGGAGGATCACAGGTGGGTTGGCGGTAGGGAGTGAAGTCTTCTATTCTTGTTGTTGTTGTTTTTCCTCTTTTTTTCCTACCTCCTCTTTCCATTTCTGTTTACAAATCTAGGCTAAAGACACATTTTTATTTACTGGCCTTTTTAACACACAAATCTCTCAATTTGTTATCATGTCTATAATTCTGTAATTTGGTAATTGCCTCTTGTTGTTGTCGTCGTTGGGATGTTCTTTTTGTGTTTTTTCTTTCTATTTTTTCTTTTTACATTTTAATGTTCCTGTATACAGCACCTTAGTGCTTCTTTTGTACAACACTTTGGTCAGCTTAAGCTGTGTTTTGAATGTGCTCAAGAAATATTTACTTACTTACTTACCTCACTTCCACCAAGGCAAGGTTGGTCTATTAGTCAGCAGAATATCTCAAACACTATATAATAGATTTCAATAAAATCAGATGGAAAATTAGAGCATGGGGGGGGGGGGGGATTTGTTTTTGGTATTTATAACTCTCAATGTCTGTCAAACCATGAAAAAACACTGGTATAAATGTGATGTCACCTAAAGTCATTGTCTCTCTGTAGAGGTCTGCAGAATCCACCTTAAGGAGTACCAAGAGGAGGGCCCCACCCCCTCCCTGTGCAAACAGCCAGCAGGAGCTGCAGGCCCACGCAGAGGTTAAAGGTAAAACCTTTGCTGATGATTGATGACCCTTGACCTTCAGTGATTGAGATTTAAAAGAAGGGCTACTGGATGCTAGGGCTGGGTATTGCTCAAAAATCCTTGTCTCTGTGTGTTACGTAAAGTTTTCCCTGCCTGTCTCTACGACGTGTAATGCTAGACAGCCAATCACAGACATTAGATCTTGACAGAAGCATGCTGCATGCTTATTGTCTCACTGTTGCTGTGCAATTTACTCCTTCGGTATTGAGATTTGGTATTGAATGACGAGGCATTTTTCGATACTCGATACTTTAGAGGCAATTCAGTCGGTGCCTAAAAAGTATTGAACTCGGTACCCAGCCCTACTGGATCCTGTGCTGGACACATTTTAATTTCAGTACGATTGGCTATTTAAAGGTAAACATTAGGGTCAGTACCATTTTGATAATAGTCAATGCAGAGTTCAAATTGACTGTCCTAATGCAGGGTGATCCCACAGGTGCGCTTTCTGTTTATTTTGCCATCTACTGGTGATTGTGAAGCCAGCATCATTGAAATAGCAGAGGATATGAAATATGCTGGTAGGATAATCCCAATTGACCTTTTACAGTATTTCAGTGGAAATCAAATGGGTTTAGAGTGGGGCGAATTCTTGTATCTGCCAAATCCTCACGGCTTCAGCCAGTGTCACGCGAGGTCAAGAGAGATTGAAGTTAAATCAAGATTAAAATGTCAACGCGGATACCCTCAAACAAGAAGATTTAGCAGTTAAATCCAGCGCAAACCGCAGCTTTCATCAGTCGAAACAATTTAACCCTGTTCAGGGCAATTAAAGTGACCCGGTGAGCCTCGTTCATAGAACACACTGGCTTCAGTCTGTTCCAAGATAATTCCCTCTATTGTCCAAGTTTTCATTCCCGTGCATTAGTCTCTGATACACTTTCCCCACCTGGGTTCAGATTTTCTCTTTCTACTGATTTGCTTTCACGACCTGAATGGACAATGACCGTTCTTTTTAATTCGACGTAGGTTATTAGTGATCTGCAATTATGTGGGTAACACTTTATTGTGCACTCGGGCGGCACAGGTTTAAAAAAAAAAAAAAAAAGGCAAAGTGAAAGAAAAGAGAACAAGTTAAGTCTAAACTTTTAGTGTACCAATTATCTGACTTAATTGCCCTCCGCATTGTCAGTGTCTTAGTTCACTCCCTTGATTTCTTTTAGCCATGATAGTGCAACACACTGCTGAGTTGGTATTAATCCTCGGCTAAAAAAACCAACTCCCAGCCAAGAGTTGATGATCACATTCTTGATCTTGTCCTCCCACACTTACATAATCATTGTCTGTGGAAGTTCGAAATAGCATTTTCACATTAGACCAGAGATCTTCAACAGGGGGTCCGTGAGCCCTAGGGGGTCCTTACAGTCACTGCAGGGGGGGGGCTCCCAAATTATTGTCAATTTTTGAAAGCTTTTTCAAACATTAAAAGGTCATAGTTCCAACATATTATTAGCAAATGTATAACTCCCCACTGATGATAGGCTTACTGGCCTATAGGTAAGGTAGTCACTAAGATAGCCACACACACATAGTTAATCCTAAGGGTTCACTGTGCTACACACTGTGTAACATTTAAAAGATGATTTAAAAAGTTATGCCAATAATTTATTATTTGAATAGCTTGGTATTCTATGCAAAGAAGGTATAAAGGCTTTAGGCCGCCCTACACGTTATTGTAGGCCCAGTTTAATAAGCAACTTCATTTTATACAATATATGTAGTAGGGGGTCCCTGCTCTCTCTCTATTTCAGTTAAGGGGTCTTTGGCTTAAAAACCTTGAAGACCCCTGTATTAGACGTAATATTTTATCGTTGTTTTCATACGTGATACTTTCTTACCAAACTGGCTTTTGCATCAGTATGGGGCTTCCCTGTAAACTGAGTTGTGACTGAGCCTTTTTCTCCTCCCTGCTTACAGACTCTGTGTTACCTGAAGGGGGTGATTGAGGGCTGCTGCTGCTGTCTCCTTTTCCTCTCCTCCTTCCACCATCCCTATTCCTCCTCTCTGTCCTCCTCCTGCATTGGCCTCTTCTTCCTCCTTCCCATCTTAGTGGCTTTAATGGATGTCTGTCACTGTTGCCTGCTGCACTTAAATGCTATTTATTTGTCCTGTTTTTATTTTGTCTGCGTATTCTGCTCATCCTTTTGTCATTTCTTTGGGAAATTCTTTTCGTTTTTGTCCTTTTTTGTATGTTTTCCTTTCAATGGATTAGACTTTGTAAACTAACTGCTGTGCCTTTTACTTTAAAATCAGAAACCAGATCAACATTAGTATTTGTTAAATGAATCAACTCTTTTGATATAAGCAATTCTAATTTTTCCAGACCCCTTTGTAAAATGATAAATATTCTCTTTCCCAAAATTGTTTTGTTATATGCTCATTTCTTTCTTTACTATACAGTTCTACCTATTGTATGTTAATGTTTTAAATATATTTATCTTTCCTTATGACTATGATTTACTTCTAATGATTTATTTAGACATAATGCTTTTTTTTCAAAATGTAATGTTTTACAATTTTATATGCAAGGTTTAGTCATAATTAATTAGTATTTCTCTTATTTAAATAAAATTGGGAGCAATTTAACTCTAATAACTTTTCATTTTAAAAATGTTTTTAGGTCTTAAAGGGTTGAGGTTATAAAAAGAGAAGTTGAATTAACTCTGAGAATTGAGTCAATTGTCCTTTTGTTACCTGTTTCTTATGTGTTTGGGGTATTTCAAGATAAATATTGCAGTTTATGGTGCAGAACTTCTATTGGAAATATAGCAATTTATTCAAAGGTACATTTCTTAAAGTTTCCTGTGAGGTTTCAACATTTTAAGACTTCATTAAAACCCTTAATTTGAATAATTCAGCCTTTCCTGTTTCTCCAGGGACTGTAGATTCCCTAAACACTGTGGAGGAGCTGAGTGAAACCGATGAGTCACACTCAAACCTATCACTCCCCTCATCTTCATCACCCCATCCGTCGCATTCACGGTCATTCTCATCCTCCTCACGTCCATCATTTGCTCATCTGCATAAAGTGGCTGATTCATATCTCCCTTCGTTTCGAGGGAAAGACTTATCTGACGCCCGCTGTGCTCTTGCTAAAGTCCTGACGTCCTCCATTTCCAAAGGAACCCTGACCAAACGTTTGAGGAACTCTGCCACCTTCCCAAAATCCTACAGTGGCTCTTCCTTTATGTCCATGACTCAGAGGTATTCTGATAACGGGGGTTTCTGTGCAGAACCTGAATCTGTTCTAACATCCAACCTCCCTACTGCGCATGAGTGGGAGGATCCCGCAGAGAGGAAAGGAATGACCACGTTCAAAGTGGTCCCCTTGAATAAACCGCAGTCCCATAATGCAGCACTCACCCCAGACCAGATAACAGTAGAAGATGACCCTGAGAGAGAAGCTTCTCCTGAGGTCGGGAGAAATCTAACCGAGACTGAGGAGGATCCATGTTCTCCTGACACATCAGAGACTGAAGCACCTTTGCAGAGTCCAGAACCTTTTTCTGAGGACAGATCAGAGACTGAAACACCTTTGCAGAGTCCAGAACCCTCTTCTGAGGACAGATCAGAGACTGAAGCACCTTTGCAGAATCCAGAACCCTCTTCTGAGGACAGATCAGAGACTGAAGCACCTTTGCAGAGTCCAGAACCTTTTTCTGAGGACAGATCAGAGACTGAAGCACCTTTGCAGAATCCAGAACCCTCTTCTGAGGACAGATCAGAGACTGAAGCACCTTTGCAGAGTCCAGAACCCTCTTCTGAGGACAGATCAGAGACTGAAACACCTTTGCAGAGTCCAGAACCCTCTTCTGAGGACAGATCAGAGACTGAAACACCTTTGCAGAGTCCAGAACCCTTTTCTGAGGACAGATTAGAGACTGAAACACCTTTGCAGAGTCCAGAACTCTCTTCTGATGACAAGATAGCGACGGAAACACCTTTGCAGAGTCCAGAACCCTTTTCTGAGGACAGATCAGAGACTGAAGCACCTTTGCAGAGTCCAGAACCCTTTTCTGAGGACAGATTAGAGACTGAAACACCTTTGCAGAGTCCAGAACTCTCTTCTGATGACAAGATAGCGACGGAAACACCTTTGCAGAGTCCAGAACCCTTTTCTAAGGACAAGTCAGAGACTGAAACACCTTTGCAGAGTCCAGAACCCTTTTCTGAAGAGATTGAGGCTTCTGACAGGCCAGCTTCTCTTCCACCCCCACATGATCCAGACTGTCGAGATAGTCCAGTCTCGCCTCTTTCTGATGTTGGGGACACGGTTCAAAAGCAGACGGAAAAGGAGGAACCTGAAGTCCCATGTGAGGCATCACTAGCAGCACCGTCAGACTGCAGCGATGGAGAACTCAGCAGTGATGATCCGACCAACTCAGCGGACCAGACAGAGCGTCAGAGCCCCAGTGGACAGTCTGTCAGTACAAACGTGGACCATTGTGCTTCGTACACTGATGAGAAAGAAGTCGAGGAGGAAGTGGTACAAGAAGAGGAGAACTTTTTCCCTCCCCCTCCTCCACCTGTCTTCTTTGATGAAGACATGGAGGCCATAGAGGAGAAGAGAGAAGATACTACAGCTTCCTCTCTGCCATCCAGATTTGCACAGGCGGTAGCAATGGCCGTGCAGAGGTCCCGTCTCCAGAGTCATGGCAGAGGTTTAGGCCCTCCGGCCCCCAGTGGTCCACACAGTACACTTCCCTCATCACCCAGGTCCACATACCAATATGGTGAGTACCACTGACCAGTTATTGTTATAGTTTTAATCATTATAGCTCTAGAGTCTAGTGCTGTAGCTTTGATGTGATACAAATACACAGCAGTCCACTAACACTAAAACAAAGTCTCCAAAGAGATAATCTGCAAATTGTTGCTTATATATTATTATATACCTATATATTACCTAACGGCTTCTTACTAGAGCTGGGACAATATGCTTTTGTCTCGAATCGATTTATTCACAATACATGGGTGCCAATTAGATTTTTGGTATTGCGATTTTCATTTATTGCGATTTGATAGCATTGAAATTTTCTTTTCCTTCGTTAACAAAAACAAAAAGGCAAATGATACACTTCTAGAGACAATATATTATGGCACATTTCTCTTTCGAGGCATTTATTTCATTTGTACGGAAGTACATAACGTGTATTTTTTGCTTTCGGTCAGAAAACAGATACGATGTCTTCGCCACCAGTGGTACCGTATAAACAGAAAATATTTAGGTGAGACATTGGTTAAAAAAGAAAAGAAATAAACAATATGATTGCAAAAATCTTCGCAAAAAAAATCATGAATCCTACCGGTTTTCAATTATTTTTTTTCCGCCCCTACTTCTTACTGACGAAGGGTCCTACATTGACAAAATTTGGGTTATGACAATAACAGAACATCATAATCATGTTCTATAGAGCAGGAATAACTTTTAGTTGCATGCTTTTTATTCTTAGTGAAAGTTCACAGTACACACATAATTATTAGAAAGAAATTCTAACACAGAAAAAGAGGGATTTTTTTTTGGCTTTCTTGGCATGGATACGAGCTGACATGGAGACACTGAATGCATAATGACAAGTATATTTCTGGACATTTGATGTCTGACTGTCCATGGCTGTGTGTCCTGGGGGCCTTTTTTATTCCCTGCCTATAGAGGATAGATGTGATGTAAATATGTCTCTGTTTTGAATCTCTCTCTGCTGCAGGTGCCTGACTGGCTTCCTCACACGTCTTTGGATAGAAGTCCTTGTTTAGGGTGAGGAATCAGAGCGAAGACACCAGTCACAGCATGTGTTTAAATCCCTTAAACAAAATGTCAGCTGAATAATTTCTAAGACAAACTTATGACAACAAGCAGCTGACTTGGTTTCTATGATTTATTTTTTATTTTTATTATCTCTCTTATTTTTGTGCAAGACACTTTGTTGTCTCATTTTATGTTGGACTTTATGTTCACATGTTGAACATAAACATTTTCTGTTGTCAAGTAAGCCAAATGTACAGGACATGAGTTGTTGAACTCACAGTGTCCTGTTTTTTTTTTTCTTTACTTCCTTTTGAATTTTCATTGAAGATGTGCCAAGGCCGGACACGCTGATGTGAGAGCTTTTTAGTTTTTGTTTGTGTAAAACAAAAGAAATGATGTACTCCCAATTATATGCTTATTCTATGTTTGTGCCGGAATTATTATTATTTTTTTTCCCCCTGAGGGTGTACATTTGTATGCTTTAAGACATGAAGAATGCAGTAAAACTCATGAACTCAGTTTCAGACTGGTTTGTTGTTTAGTCACCAGGTGGCAGAAGAGCATTGTTTCTAACAAAAAAAAAAAAAAAAAAAAGAATATCCTGACAATATCCATTTGTGAGGTCTTCTTTATCATATGAGTTCTGGTGGATGTATCACAAGTGACACACTTTGTATATTTTTTAAAAGAACAAAAAACTGTAAATATTGTTTTCTAATTACTCAGCAGCATGAATGGACATAAAACCTTATTCTAATATTGAATTATCTTTAAATGTTTCCATCTCTGCCAAATCAGTTTCAAGAAATAAAAAACTGTGCCTTATACTGTATAATTAATGGGGACATGAGAATTTCCTGCATTTCCAGCAACAACAAAAAAAAAACAAAAAAAACATCCTTGGAAGCATCCGTTTTATGCCAAGCATCTCAACACCTTCCTGAATAAACTCAGTCCACTTTGCTCACATGCACACACTTTTATGTCTTTAACGGACCCATACCTCAGGGCAATACTGCATAGCTATACTTGGGTGCCAAAAGAATTCGCACTACTATACGTATTGATCCAGCCCTGGCCTTGGAGGAACTGCAAGGAGCTATGCGAGGTAGAGACCTAGCCAGAATCGCCTGTGGCTAAAGCTCCACATTTGCCAGGCCTGGACTGAGTGGGCTTGCTTCAAGACTTACTTTCTCTCTCTAACATTCCATGCTCCACCTGAGGAGAGAGAGAGAGAGAGAGATAGAGGGAGAGAAAGAGGACGGGTTGCTGGTGGATGATGGGAGGTGACCGTTGACCCTGTCGTGTTTCTGCGGCGCTCCCCCCGGAGGGGGCGCCCGGCCCTCAAGGGCACAGCCGTGTCACAATGCCGTTGTCATGGAGAATGCCATTACCGCCCCTAAGGGAGAGAGCCATGTCTAACGTTTTTTCTCTAAAGTCTGTGGAAAAAGAAACATGCTGGAGAGAAGCTCTTTTTCTGCCCAAAGCAATGATATCCAATGTAAGTGACAACTCTGGCATTATCCTTTTTAGCAGTGAAAGGTTGCATTTCAACCTGAGCAGCAAAGCTCATGAGTATGCAGACAAAAGAAAGCTGGATTTATAATGCGATGTAAAATGGAATGCTACTCTGTCATGTACATTTATGATCCAGCGCGTGGCACAAAACGCTTTCAGCACAGATGAACCTTTGAACAAAAACAGACGTCCACACAAAGAGGTTTTGTTGATTATTGTCTCAGGAGACGCGGTGGAGAGAGACGTGAACAAACATGGTATTCTGAACCGTGGAGGAAACTTGAGTCACATGAACACATCCTGGTTCAAACAAACGGATGAGGAGGCCGTGGTATGAATGCACCACCACTCAATGGATCACTCTATTCATACACACCTGAACAAACATGGATCATTTGGCCACACCTACCATGCTTTTTTTAAATCAAGCTCACGTTGTGGGTATATTATAGCCATGTATGAATATATATTTTCTACGTCCACATACTGTATAGCGTGCACTCATTTTACCAACATTTGAATCACCTTACCCGACCCATACTATAACCTCAAAATAAAATGAAAAACATATTTTTTGACAGAGAAATAGAAATTACATAATAAATAGATTCATAATAAATGATAATACATGAAAACAATAACATTGTATATTCAATAAAGAAAAGTACCATTAGACAGCTATATACCCGACTCCTTCCATTTCTTAGAAAAAAATACATACTTAAGAAAAACAGATTAGAAAACAAAAAAAGGGAGGACATTATTATTGTTATGTAGTCTAATGCATTCTGCTTATTGATATTTCCATACAAAGCATGGTAAAAAGATACATTGTTGGGTTGATACTCCCAAGGAATATTAATCATAATAATTTAGGGCACCAGGGTATTTCTATATTAAGTAAATGGCACAGAGTGGAAGTACCCACAACTGTGCAACAGCAGGACACTCCCAGTGTATTTGTAAAAAGAAAATGATGTAAGAATTTGAAATCTATTAGTTGTTGAGGAGAATTTTTTTTTCTTCTATTGTCTAGCTTGTTGCAAACTGTTTGAAAGTCAATGTCATTAGATCACCATTACAGATCTGGTGGAAAGTAAAAGACTATTAACAAATTGATTTCAATAGGAGTGCAATAAAGAAACCAGGAGTCGGTTTCACAAAGATAGACTTTGACTATGGCTTCTGCATCTGTTGCACAAAGCTGTCCAGTTCTCAACTATGTTAAGACTCATTTGCCGTGAATTCTGGATAAATTTAGAAAAAGTGATTAGTTTTTGTTCAAACCTTTTCTAAAAAAAATGTTTTTATTGAAAAAAAAACTTGATTATTCTTCATATACAGTCATACAGTAAACTATAGTGAAGTTCAATCTCTGCATTTAACCCATGCTAAGCATTAGGAGCAGTTTGACAGCCACATACCGTCCGGGGAGCAAACTTTGGGTGCAGTGTTTTGCTCAGGGACACTTTGATATGTGGCCGGAGGAGGCCAGGGGATTGAACCGCCAATCTCGTGGTTGAGGGCCGATCTCTGAGTCAAAGCCACCCAAACATGGCTGACCGAGTCAACGCGTCAAACTCGTCAGCTCTGTTCACTCCAGCAGAAAACGTTTGTTTCCTGGAAGATTTTGGAACAGTTACAAGGACGTTTTATATCATTAACGACAAACCACAAATTCATTTGGCGCCACTGGTCAGCAGTGTCTGATTGTTACCATGGAAGCATGGCCCTTACTTAGCCTGAGGTCAGGTTTAAAAAAGTCTATCTTGGATTAGACTCATTTAAATGCCAAATTAATACTGGCTTTACAATACACACTAGTCTAACATCTCTTTGTGAAACGGCCCTAGCCCTTTTACATCAAGAAGGCTCGTGGAGTTTAGAGGGAAGTTGTGAAAGTGAAGTAAGCGAAGCATTTCTTTGACAGATATATATATATATATATATAATAAAAAGTTTCCTGACAAATTGCATGGTATTAAGAAATCACTGAACCTTCTTATTCCTTTTGTCATCCCACTTATATGAGAAGACATGGATACCTTTAATACTCCACTGAGAAAAATTAAAATTCAACACTTATGACTTGGCCCACACACTGTAGCTCACTGCGAGTACACACACACACACACACACACACACACACACACACAAAACCACCAAGCTCAGATCAATAAAACAATAGCTGGCCCACACAAACAGCGGTAATACGCATTTATCATTTATTTATTCCTTCATCTCTTCATTCATCTCTATTTAGCTATCCATTAGATGCATCTGCCTTGTGGTTTAAAGATGCCCACGAGCTGGTAGAAGTCAGAATGTGATTATAAAACAGTGAGTAGGCCCGAGGCATCCCTCACTGGATCCACTGTGTCTGCATGTGTGTCAGGGGCGCACATGTGCATTGTAGACTACTAATATATGTGTGTTTACATGGCACCTCCATGCTTGGCTAGAAATAATCAATAGATGAATCACCCAAAGCAGTGTAGCTCTCCACAGGCAGTGTGGTGCAGCTTAATGCTATTCTTTCCATTCACCTTGGGAATGGCATCCATCAGGCCTCCCCCCAAAGTGAGGTACGGCTGCCTAAAACATCAGCACTGCTTGAGGGGCTGCTTGGAAAGTGATGCAGGGAGAGCACAGTTGACCTCTCACCTCCTCCATGTTTGCGCTCGCTTCCCTCCTCTTTGGCGGAGCGGCAAATCACATAGTTCCTGCCTCATTGGCATTGTCAGGCGCTTACAGTAGTGTTTATCTGCATTGTGCTTGTGGTTAACTGGTTCAAATGTTATGGAAATGATATTTACCTCTTTTTTGATCCTGTAAACTCCAAACAGGCAGGCCTTTTTTTCCCCTGGTTGAGGGAAGAAGGACTTAAAGAGGCGCTATAAATACAAACAACAGGAAAAAATAGATGTCCACAACTGAGCTGCATGGTAAAATCAATCACATTTGAAGGCTCTCTACTGCAACTGGAGCCTTTTAAATCATGATCCACTGTTGCTTGTACGCTAAAGGACATAGTGAAACATTTTTTTTTTTTTTTACACAAACCACAAAGTCAAGCCAGTTTGATTGATGATGCTTGGGAGCACTATATAAAATAAGCAACTAGGAACAAAAGCAGAAGCAGCGTTTTGATGGCTGAACATACAGTAGACGGCCCCTGTTGCTCTGTGATAGATGGTGGACAAGCCCTATCTTTCTATCATTTTTCTTCATTCATTCCTTATCACTGAATCCTGAGAGAAGGGGAAAGAATGTAACTCTTCTCTGTGATGAATGGTCGACGTCTCCGATTTAGCGCACTGACAAACTGACACAATCACCACGGTTAATTTGTCACCGGGGGGCTGTTGCTTGATCAAAACAGACGAGCCTGCCCTCTGATTCTAGACAGTGAAACAAATGAGCACTTAAATGCTAAACAATGCATTTTTTCCTCCTTCTTATCCGTCACCCTTTGTGTATAGCTCTGATTGTTTTTGCTGCTCAACTATAATCACTCTAATGATCACACCAGTTGTCCATAATCTCACTGAGAACTTGCTTGTAATTAAGCTTTGACTGACAATGTAGTGCTGATTTATAACCAAGAGGGGGCACAGTAATCCCTGCTTCATATCAGGGACATTGAGAAAGGCCTGAGAATTACATTGGCTTTGATAGGAGTATTAAGACATAAGCCCGGGACAGTCAACAATGGTTGGTAAAGTTGTTGCAGATTAGGTTTTTACTTCTTTTTTTTGCCGTCAAGAATTGAATTATCCAAACAGCTGTAATTACCTTGTGTTAATACATTTGTGCATTTAGTTAGGAAGCTTCATTTTAAGGTCCTAGTATATGATTAAGAGCCATGTGGGACTCCACTGCACCCCAAATTCTTTGTATAATATGTCAAACTCAGGCTTCTCCGCTGCTGGATCCAACTAAACTCAAATGTACCATGGTAACACATTATAAAACAGCATGCGATTTACAGTAAGAACCCGGTATGTGGACTCTAATATAAAGTGTTGACTGTTCTCCCCTTTTTAGTGAGACAGTAAGAACAAGGCGGTTATATGAAATGTTGACCATTTTCCCCATAATTTCTGTTTTGTTTCCCAGTACTGTACACTGTAAGAATTTCAAAAAATGACTTGAATGAATGTATTTCGCCTTTCCTTTAAAAATGTACAGCATCAGTAGGGACAAGTGAGCATTTTACCTGATTCACAGAGCAAAATGACACCGTAAGTCATGGGCTGTATAATTAAGTGCTACCTTTTACAGTCTTATTTGCAAGCCTCTTGATGGAGCCACAGCACTCAGCAGCATTCCTTAAAAAAATACTAGAGTTTTTATTCTTCTCTTTCTGTTTTTTTTGTCTGTCATCATTAATAATTCATCTCTTTTCCTGGATGCTAAAACAACAACAAACAGAACAACAGCTCAGATAATGTATTCAGTCAAAAGCTCATTGTCTAGGGGAGGAGGAGAGGGGACAGCGAAAGTGTGCACTGGAGTGAGACAAGAGAGCACCCCGACAGGGAGAGGCTCAATGTCACTCCGCAGCATGGCAGGAAGGAAGAAAAACAAACGCCAGAGGGGGAACAAAAAAAGAGAGGAAGATACAGTTTGTAAGTCATAAAAGCCCAATTAGAAGCATTAGTGTCCTCAAATGGAGGATTACAATGAATAATTTGTGACTGCAATTTTTTATGACCGATTTTGCCATTAATGTGGATGACAAAAAAGGATATATTTTTGTGAAGGGCTAGTGAAAAAAAAAGCTCTCAATGCAGAAAAAAACAAAACAATAATTCAAGGTTACATGAATATGGTGCCAAATCTGCACCCTGGCCATCCACTGACTCAGCTGCCTTACTTTAAATCTCCTCACTCCCCCACGTCACCCCTTCATTTGGAGCAGCTCGACCCTGAATGTCTCCGGTGTGAACCAGTGCCCCAGCTTTCACATTACGCCACAATGGATCCTGACTCATTCAATTTAAACCCATCAAGAAAGCACAATACAAGGCAAATTAGCAGCCATTATTTAGACACTTTCATGCCCCCCAATTTGAAGGTTATATGACAATTAGTTACATTTGTTTCCGCTGTCTTCGTGGCTGTCCTGTTCTCTGTAACATACATGGGCCTCTTCAACAGGGTTTTAATATTCATATCTTTAATTCTTCTAGAGGAATTAGCTCATTTAAAACGTATTATGGCACATCAAATCCACATTGTTCCATGTTTCAGGCTTTAGTATTAAAAAATAACACACTGAACAATTGGGTCATTATCTTCATAAAAGCTCTTTTTTTCTTTGACCTGCTGTGACATTTATTCGGGTAGGACTTCTGAGGACTCATACATGGACTGGACCTAGCTTTAAGTCACTGTAGGGTTTTCCAGTTGGATAGAATTAAAAGAGAACTTCACAGAATTAGCACTGCACTCTTAAAACATTTTTCGGACTCATGATGGACAGTTAAAAAAGGGGATCAAAATCTCTGCTAAACAGCCAAGAGAGGCAGAGTGTGGAGGAGGGCGTGGTTTGTAATCAGCTGCAGTGGAGACAGGTGTGGGGTTGCTCATTAGAGCAGTGCCAGGTGTGTTAACTGACACAGCTGATTCTTGTTGGTCTAATTACACTCTCCCTTCATATGCAGTAGTGTGCTGTCCCTTCAGATGACTGGTGGAAATGTAACCAAGTACATTTACTCAAGTACTGCAGCCTACTGTTCTGTACTTGTACTTTACTTGAGTCTTTTCTTTTCATGTCACTTTCTACTTCTACTCCACTACGTCTCAGAGGAATATATTGTAAGGGGCACCACGGTCGAGCCGAGTTGAGCAGAGCTGGTACTAGCAGTGGGTAAGCGCCATTAATTGATTGACAGAACAGTTTTGATCGTTTCCAGTGTCTAAAATGTGAGGATTTATCTGCATTGAGTACTTTTACCTTTAATACCGTGAGTACATTTTCCTGATGATACTTACATACTTTTACTTAAGTAACATTTTCAATGCAGGACTTTTACTTGTAACATTATTTTTTTTACAGTGTGGTAGTATTAGTACTTTTACTTAAGTAAAGGATCTGAATACTTGCACCCCTGCACACCACAGACAGAAGGAAGCTTTGAGATGTTGTTTATTTGAACAGTGTTTAAAGCTCTGAGCAACTGGACTGTGCACATGGGAGAGAAACCGGGCGACCAGAGGCGCACAGGAGAAAGTTTGTGAATTTGTGTTTATGTAAGTGTGTGAGCAGTCGGAGAATAAATATTGTTATTGGTGAATCGTCAGACGTGGCTGTGACTTGCTACGTCGTCTTTTATATAACACATTCTTCCTCTTCATTTTCATCTACATCGTCAAAACCTGGCACCTACATTACCCACGATGCAACTTGACCACCGACAGTTTGGCCGGAGATTTGGGTTTATTATGCTAGTACCACTAGCGAGCAGAGATGAGGAGCTACAGAGGTCTGGTGAGATTACTTCTTTCTAACTTCAAACCCACACTTTTCATATGCAAACTTGTAGTCTTTACCTCCAACCAACGCTGACTCAAGTGACATCACTTGAGGATATTCGTCAGACTTCACACAGCTCACTCTGGCCATCACTGTTTGTCTTTTCTGATTTATCAAATTTCTAGAACTAAACTCTGTAAATTTTCATTTTTTTTGAAAGTCTCTTTATAATGAGTCAGGTGGTTTTTCCTATGTTATGGTGCTGTTTACACACACCTGATACTACTTTTTTGAGAAGCCCAATCCAAGAGCACAAAGGTCTTTACGTTGCTTATTATGACATCAATGATTTTAGGGCTGCAACTAACGATTATTTTCATTGTTATTTTCACAAGTTGTTTGGTTTATAAAATGTCAGAAAATGGTGAAAAATGTGGATCAGTGTTTCCCAAAGCCCAAGATGACTTTGTCCACAACTCAAAGATATTTAGTTCACTGTCACAGAGGAGTGAAGAAACTAGAAAATGTACACATTTAAGAGGCTGCAATCAGAGAATTGTTTCATAAGAAATGACTAAAATCAATTAATTGATTATAAAAATAGATGGTGATTCATTTAGTAGTTGACAACTAATGGATTAATTGATTAATCTTTGCAGCTCTAACTGATTTGCTACCTGGGATTGGTTCTCAGGTTCATATTTAGCTTCAGATGGAAGTACAACCAAAAGCCAGTTGTGTTGTGGGAATGAACTTTTGGTTTATTTCTTTATTTACACAGTATATCAGTAATATATTGTTTCCTTTGTTAAAACTAAAAGAGATAGGAAAAAGTCACTGTGACGCAGAGGAGCAAGATTTGGCAGGAATCCATTCCAGGCCTGTAGGAGCACAGAAGCACTTCTAAAAGACGTAAAATATAAAAAAGACTACCTTTAAATGCAGTTAATGACTTTTCTCACCTGAAGTCTGTGTTGATAACTTTCCTGAGAGAGCAGTGACTGGCCAGACCCAACCTGAACCATCCATCCTCCTCTTCCTCCTCATCCACAGAAACTGAACCTTCCCTTCTAGAAGCATAGTGTTTACAACATTCTTTCTTATCTAATGCATTGTTATGCTGCGGTACGCACACTTTGCATCCATCTCTGCTATGAGTTTAGGGTGGAAGGTTCAGAGCCTCAGAATGATGCACTGCTGCTTTCAAATCTCATTTTGAAGAGTTTGTTGAAGAAAAACCCGTCAGGGCAGAGCCATTAACAGGTGTTCATGCCACCTTCCAGCTTTGGCTCTTTATTAAGCCTAAAGGTAACTCTAACCTCAGTGCCATCACACTTAGGGTAAACAAACATGAACCCTACACACAGCAGGAATCTTCTATTCACAATATGTTATTGCATGCAGGAAATTGTGATTGTGCAGACAAGATATATGGACTTTATTGCTATTTTATGCTTTTAGAATTCTGGCAGCTTTTTCTATACAACATGCAATGAAATGTTGAGCCTTCTAAAAACAATCTTGGAATGATACAGTACAGATGTTTTATGTAAAAGAAAAGAAGCAAACAGAAGAGCCTTTCAGAGTGGCCCCAGATGTCTGACAGAAGTAATTTGGTAAATTCAATTTGTAAAGTGACTCCTGCCTATGGGCTGCATTAGTTTAAGGAGCTTCAACCATGACCTTTTTTCTACTTACCTGTATCCAGGGAAAATATTTATCATGGGCTCTTCATTTGTCAGTGTCAGTGAAAAGAGAGGTTTTCCCAGCCAACTGAATGATATGTTAGAAGCATTGATTTGAGCATCTATAAAAATAGCACCTGAATGTATACGTGTGTTTGTAAGAGGGTGGCGTTTTGCACTTTGTCCTCACAATCTATTTTCAAGCCACTGAAGAAAGCCCTTTGAACTTACTTTTAATTGTAAGTTTTTTTAGGATATTGTAAAGAGAAAAAAAGGGCTGCATACCTGGCTCTATCCGTCTCAAATGTAATATGAATTCATGGTATGATACCTGGAGTTTATTAATTCAGGGCCACAGAGACAGCTGAATAATGAAATTTAATGAAAATTTTAGATGGACTAAAAGTCAGTGCTTCTGTCATTAATTTTAAAAGCGCACATACTATCAGGCTTCGCACAGTAATGATACATTCCTCCATTGGGCTTCATGCTATATAATAACTGTGCCCAATTAATGGAATGGAGGATTTTAGTTTTTTTCTGCATCCATTGGAATTCAAGGTCTTTAGTTTATGAAATGAAATTCTGGAAAATGTAACTTTAAAGTAACAATACGGGATGTAGGAAAATGATTTGTGGTTGACCGAATCTAATGGTGTGTTCCTTAAAAAAAAGAAGCAAGGCCCTCTCTAGTTTTATTAAACATTTTAATAAACCCTTTGTTTAACTTGTTTTGAAAAAATGCAACACCCTTCCACCTAATATCTCAAAATAAAATATTGTGTTGAATGTTTACTTGTTCAATCATAAAACGTAAGATGCATTATTATATATTCTTAAAGTGTTGTGTTTGTACTTTTACTTAAGTAAATGATAGTATTTTCTCCAACACTGCTTCTAAATAAACCATTTAAAAACCCATTGGATTATTTGAAAAATGCATCATTGTTTTATTAGCTTAAGCAAAGATGAAGTTTTGGAGGTGCATGACTTACACAGCACAGTAAGGATATGTTAATAAGATAGTAATTTTCACAATATCCACCAAAAAATAATTTCATTTAAAAAGTATGGCAACCAGAATAGTGCATACATAACCTTCCCTCTTTTTTGACCCCCTAATCATTTTGGTACAGTCCCTTATTTAACCTCACAGTTAACAGTACAAGCAGAGTCTGGTTGTCCCAGAGGAGGGACACTGCATCTCTGTACCCTCTAACAACAGCTTCACAGCTAACTTACTGAATGGAAAATGAACTCTGAGTGGATAAAGTCACACGTCTAAATAAATCATAACATACAGCCACTAACAACCATCTGAATTGTTCATTACTGCTGCTGCTATTGATCTGGAACATAGTTTCTCTCGTACCCTGTTTTGGCATTGTAAAGCAAAAAGAGATTTCTTCAAAGAGACCATTTTATAATCTACCTGTGACCTGTATTTTTATTTTTATTCCAACACAATGAATGCAATACTTTATTTCACTGTCAAAGCACTAGCATTTAATTTCAGGTCAGAACAATACATGCAAACTAATCAATTAAGTTTTAGACGTGAGTAGAATGATATTGTCTAAGGAATAGCCTTCAACATTTTATCTTAAATGAATCTATTTAAAAGAAATCCACATTCTTTACATAGCAGACTTCTTCACAGTTAATTGGGTTATCAACTTCTTTTCAGATATGTAAAACTAAGTTCTGAGACAAGTTGTACGTGACTAAAGATGAACTAAAATCTATACTTAAGTGTTGATAATTTTCAGTCAGATGGCCTTGAGTTCTTTTTTTCCTATTGTTGCTAAGTTTTTGCTATTTGAGAGAAAGATAATTTTTTATAAAAAGTGTCCTTGTTACACTACATCTCTAAGCACCATCCTCTGCCTGCCTTTATTTGCCGTCTCCTTGAGTCCCTCTTTTGTCTCTGGGATTGCTTATAACATATTGAGCCAGTACAATAGGTCCACTACGAACCAAAAAGGATGCTGGCAGGAGAGTAAATCCACTCAGATCCCTGTGGTTTACTCATCCTACCTCACGTCCCGTGGACTTGCCACTATACCTGCGGCCCAGCGTGGGCCGCACTCAGCCAAGCATGGTGCTATTGGACCAGCCATGGAAGCCCTATGTACTTTGACCCCGGAGGAGATTGGATCCTTGGTCGTGGAGGAACTTAGCGGCGGCTGCCTCTGTGGCACCGCAGTACGACTCCTGACAGTGGGATAATGTGTTAGTTGTAGAGTGATAAGACTCCAGGCTGCAATAAACCAGGAGTCAATACAGGATCAAAAAAGGATGATCCTCTTCACTTTTTTTAAAAAGCTTTTTCTGTTAAGATTTGAGTGCAGTAGATTTTGCAGTCAGGGATGTCCAGCTTTAGCCATTTACCAACAATCTGCTGAATCTGAACTGACCATTTATACTCATGAAAATATCTAAATCAACAATGAATAAGATAAGATCAACCTTTAATTGCATACAACAAGTGCCACAACTGCAGGTGCATTAGATATAATAAACAAAATAGACAATAAATAGCTAAAACAAGAATCATTTAGGAAATAAAAACCCTAAGGACGGGACAGGAAAAATATTGCACATGGTATATGATTATTGTAATAATATTACGGGATGATGAAGGCAAGTTAATGGTTTGGATGCATGTATTATTTTTGCATGTTTTATGTATCTACTAACATGTTTTGTGTGTGTATATCAAAGCCTGTTACTGTATCTTTTATTTCTCTGTGCCATAAAGCTCCATTTTATTTTGAGTTGCTCACTAAATTCTCACTAAAGCACCACATCCATGGTTGAAAACAGTCCCAAACATATGCGATATTTCATCCAGTTTGAGTGACATTTTGCTAAAAAACTACTTACTTTGCTCAGCTGGTTTAGAAAAATCATTTGACCTCTTTTTAAAAATTGCAAAAAAAAAGTACAGGTTCCTAACTCGTTTTTAAATATCTAGTGACAAGTACAAAGTTATTTGATGTGGGGAGTGTGGCTAAATGTTTTGGTTCACTCCCCAGCTTTACTAAAAAATTCAATGGACCCGCCACTTGACTTGACCACTTGAAAGAAGGAAGCACCCTTCCCCTTAAAATATCAGCGTTGATACAACTCGTTTAAAGGCTCTGAACATTTTTTGTTCAATTAACTTACTATAAGTGATGGGATTCCACATGAACACAATTGTCTGCCAAATTAGAAGAGCTTTGCTAAGGTTTTCTCTATTATTTTTTTTTTGTCCCTGTTTGTTTTGTCAGTGTGCTTCTCAATGATTTAACGTGGCTCAGTTGAAAAAAGGGTATGTCACATATTTCTGTGCACCAATTAAGATTTCCCATTTAAATCAAAATGTGGTGACAGTAGTGGGGTTGTTTGCTTAAGTAGCCCGGTCAATCAAATGTGATCAAACCACACAGTCCTGATGAAGCACATAGCTGAGTGTTAAAATCTTAATTAATAATAACCACGTTTTCTAAGCTGTAGCTTTGGTTTTTGCTCATTCAGTCATGGATATGTAATGTTTGTGTTAGTTGTTCAAAATTGTGTATCATTTTAACTTGTTACCACTTTAAGGGAAGGGTAACATATGTTATACTAAAATATGGGGTGAAAAAAAGACACCCTCCTTTCAAAGACCCTCAAACATGTCAGACTGCCCTTCCTTCAGTAAAATAAAAAATACAGAACTTTTTCTGTTTTTTGACCCCCCTCTCCCCCTAATCATTTTCATACAGTCCCTTACATCTTCACACACCTTGTTTTCATGGGGTGGTGATCATTCTATATTGCCCGCCCTATGCTTTAAATTTACCAAAGCAACAAATACAAAATTTGAGTCTTGATGAAGATGAAACTACAGAAAGTATAATTTCATCCTTTCTCTTAACTTTCTTTGTCAACTACGACCAAGACTTTGCACACAGCTGCTTATTCCAGCACTCAGTTGTGTATTAAAGGCCTACCTGCCCAAATGTAACCCTTATGTTTCAAACACTCCAAGCCCTGTTTAAAAAAAAAAAAAAAGAAAAAAATTAGTCCATCAACTTGGTGTACATTTGGCAGCAAAAAGGTATGCCTATATTTTTTTGAGCAGGTATACTGTCGACTCTTTTGAAGGTGTTTGTCTATGGAGTGTCAAGGCTGTCAAATGATGTTGTCACATAAACATGTCACCACGACATCCAATATCTAGCCCCCGTCCACTCGCTGACAGAACGGCGCTTCCTCTGTTAAATCCTTTACTTCTTGCACAGTAGGACTCTTCATAAACAAACAAACGGAGACAAAAGGCGGCAGAATTCTTACATGTTGAAACTCAACTCTTTGAAAAGCCAAAAAAGAAGCAAATGCTTCCAGTGAGCGGTGTGTAACAACCAGCAACTGTCTTCCACTTAACTACCCATAGCTTTTGAATTGCATTAGAATACATGAGGACTCGTAGACAGAGAGGTGCTCTACCCTGGTTCCTAATGTATGACTATTTCATATGGACAGGAGAGGAGGGAGGGGCGAGGGGGAGCTGTCTGTGGGGGTGATTGACACAAGCCCACATTAGGAGCAGCTTTTGGAAATGGGTCCGTGGAGACTTGGCGGATTGGGTCTGCTGAAGGAACGGTGTCTCCACGAGGAACCGTGCCTTCTTAACCCCACTCATTGGTATGCCGATGTGCGGGTAGCGAGCCGTGCTCCAAACGGCACAGCCTTCCAGACTGCCCCCCAACACACCGCTACTCAGACACAATCCCACTGAGGACCCATGACGATATGCAGTGTGGAATACTGAATCAAAATAGACTCCAATTAATAATCACATAGTTCATTTTTTAGGCTCCCTGTGTGCACACTGTGGCCTGCAGGAGAGCTCATTCTTTCAGAAGTTTCAGCAGGGAAAAAGTTTGGTTAAAATTTCTCAACATGCTGCAACACACACACACACACACACACACACACACACGCACACACACACACACACGCAAGGCGTCAAACATGTCAACTTGGAGGAAATAAGAAAGCACAGGCCCTTGAGTCTGTCCCTCCTATCCCTCCCCACATGTGACAAAACAGGCAAAATAAAATGTTTAAATTTGGTTTTAGATCTCACTTCTGGTCTCTAGAATAAGAGGAATAACATGTCAGCATTGAGACATACTCTGCTGTCAAGTAAGAAGACAGAATCTCACTTTACCCTATTGTGACTTTGAACTATATGACGGTGAGCAGACAGATTGTTTTTGTCACAGAACTAACTGACCTTTAACCCAGACCGTTCTCTTTTCAAACTCTTCCTCCGTACATCTAAAAATATTCCCATCAGAAGCAAACTGATAGGATTTACAAGACCTAATGTCATTGCAAAGAAATATTGCCACAAACATACAGTACATATTTTTGTCTTTATCATTCGAAGGGAGTTATCATTTAGCAAGCTTTGAGGTCCAAGGTGAGACAGGAATATTTGAGTATGCCTAATGAAAGGCAATATAAAAGGTGCCTCTTGTGTTGTTTGAAATCAGCTTTTTTTTGTTTTTCGGCTATGTTACATGTGCTGGCACTAATTATACAAGCTAGGTAGTCCTCGCACATTCAAAAAAGAAAACTCGACCATTTTTGACATGTTCATTTAAAGTTACTAATCAGATGTAAATATGCAAAGCAGGTCCCAATGGGATTTCTTTGATATGCAAATTGAAAGTGCAAACAAAGGTGGGGGAGATGGGTTTTTTTTCTCCTCCTTCAAAATAAAAATCTCAGAGATGGTACTGTCATGACATTCTGTTGAGAAAAAAAAAAAAAATATATATATATATATATATATATGTGAGATACCGCCTTTAATGGCATTTTGTAAGACCAAGGCCAGAGCTGGTAGTGTTGCTGCAATTGTGTGGGCATGATAAAAAAAAAAAAAAACATGCATTCAGAGTTTCACCAGAGCCACATTTTTGATTCCTATTCATATATCAAAAGCAGCGTCCGATATGAATCTTGTCTTATTTGCCATTCGCTTACATCAGAACATGTAAACAGGCATGACAGTGTTCTTCCCCCTCCTCCTATCATAACAGCAACTTACTGGCCAGTTATCTGTTTGATGGGATGTAAAGGGAAGGTCAGTGTTTCCATAATTCACTCCAGAACCATAAATCACATTATATGATCTCCTCTGCACAGGGAGCTGGCGAGTGCTGTTCACGCTGACTGCAGAAAAAACGACCAATTCACTGCTGTATAATATGGCACTTACGGGCACAGGTGGAGGTTTTAAAGACGTTGTTTTCCCCCTTTCTGTCGCTCGCTGTCTCCATGTATGTTCAGATTAATCGTTTAAAACCTTTTGGTTGAAAATGCAATCGCCATTTGCTGCACGTTAGCACAATATTAGCCGTCTGGCGCTCTGACTGTAGCTGACAAAAGTTCCTTTGTGGTCAGCGATGGGAAGCAATGGAGAGAAACTGACTTTTATTGACACAGGGCTGTCAGAATGGAGACGGCACCGCTGTTCATTTCCAATTTCAGCCCACAGATTGGAATCCGCCGCTGGGCTCTCCAGTGTCTCAAGCACCATTTTCTGAACCTATGGTGTGGAAAACATGATTTCATTCCTGTTCAATGCGTTTCATCAGATTCTCCATCCCTCCAAATCGTCTTTGTGTGGCATCATATTGAAGGAGTAATTGTGCATCACTGTGGATGGTGGAGTGCAACATCCTCTTGTAAAGCCAGAGGTAAAATTACAGCTGGATAACAACAAAATATTATATGACTCAAGTTGTAGCTTGATTACTTATATCTGTGGCACATTTAGCTTTTGTGAAGCGCACACAAAAATGAGATATTATCAAGCACTGTTATCATTATGTTTCAATGTAATACTCTGCTTCTTGCTTCTTTGCCCTGTACTGACTGTTTACAATGGTAATGTTCTTTTTCAGTGAAAGTGACTCAGTGATTGCAGTCACAGCAGTGAAAACAACTGCAACTAATGAAAAGTGACTGTAAACCAATATCTGGCTATATGATCAATGTTTTAAATACATCTTTGCGGAAAGTTCCATGATGCTGCTCCTTCACCATGATGTGTTTATTCATGCTGTTAAAAGTCCACGAGCAGAGGCCACCTGACCACCCCTGAGGAGTTTGATAGCTCCTCGACTCCTCGGTCCTCGGCTGAACCGGAAGTTTTTCTGTCCTTCCTCGGTGAAGGCTGTCTCAAAGCTCTTATTTCTGCCCCGAGGACCGAGGAGAGGTCATCAAGGAGGGATCATTGAGGAGCTATAGGCGAGGATACACGAGAGCAGCCTACCCAGTAGCCGTGCAGCTGAAGGAGTTGCTAACCCCGCCCAAACAGCTGACAAATTCATGTGACTCTTCAGAGGAAAGGACGTCTCATCCCTCTAAAACACATTTTCTGCTCGTTGCCTCTCTCCTCCAATGATTTCCCCGCGTCTGCCCCGTGCCTCCTCTGTGGGAGGGACTAAGATGCGAGGAAGGGAGGCAAGCAGAGGAGTCGAGGAGAACTTAAGCGACATGAGATGCACCTGAAGTTAAAATCAAACTCTCCTTCATGGTAAGGAATCTACGGTGGCCGACA
Source organism: Sander vitreus (assembly GCF_031162955.1). Lineage (NCBI taxonomy): Eukaryota > Metazoa > Chordata > Actinopteri > Perciformes > Percidae > Sander > Sander vitreus. The sequence continues at coordinate 3,131,084 of NC_135878.1, read as the reverse complement.
GGAGCCAAACGCCCAAGCAAATTAAGAAAACAACTTCCTTAATTTGACAACACGTGCAGCATTCAGCAAACGCGCTGCAAATACACACAACACAACCAAATACATAAACGCGCTGCAAATATGAAACGATTCAAAAAGAAAAGCACACAAACCCAGAAAACAAATGCAACAAAAAAACGCAGCATTCAGATTATACAATAGAAGTTCTTCAGACCTCTAGAGGGAGCAGCTAGTGGAACAGCTGGATTCTGACCCACGGGGGAGGAGGGAGGGAGGGGAGGGAGAGAGAGAGAGAGAGAGAGAGAGAGCAACTGCATAGACTGTAAATATTAAGTCTAAACACAAAACTGTTTTTTTTCAACTTGTTCAGACATCTGCTGAAAAAGTTATTGTATTCATTAGCATGATTGCCGTACTGTTTAGTTCACAAACATCCAACACACCAAAGTACAAACACATAGCGGACCAGACGCAAGCTTTTATTTTGGCTTGAAGCTCAGGGGCGGCACCAGCCAAGGAGGAGCATAGAGACAGGAGCATAGACTTTATATTATAATATGTTATGTGTGTATAATAATAATATTATGGGTGTCTGCAGTCTGCTGGAGTTCTCAGGCACAGCCATACCTGACTCTAATAAAAAGGCAGAGTGCTCTCTCCCGTGGAGTGAAATCCAGCTGTTCCACTGGCTGCTCCTCCTAAGCGGTCTGGAGAACTGTTTGTGTAATCTGGATGCCTCACGTTTACAGGTGTGTGCTCTTTTCTTTGCATAAGTTCATATTTACATACTTATTAGTTTGTGTTGTGTGTGTGACCACGTTACTGATGCTCACATGTGTTGTCAAATGAATAGAGATTGTTTTCTAATTTATATCAGGCTATCTATTTGTGTGTGTTTTCTTAAGTTGCAGGGCGTTTGCCCCTGTCGGCCACCGTAGGAATCGCCCCCTTCAGGTGCAATCACTTACAATGATTCGAGGCTACATATACAGCCTTCCTCCTTTTGTTCTTTACTTTTGACCTGAACCATGACATGTGCGTCCTGTAAGGTGATTTACTTTAATGTTTTGATTGTGCTTAATGTAGCAGGGTTCCCTCCAGTGTTTTTTGCAAAGCCTGGTGGCCCACCGGGCCTAAGTTGCCCCCCACCAGGCCTTAGTCTCTGTGACATTTAAAAAAAATATATTTTTAAGACATTTTTTTAAACTACAGTTGCAGTGGGACGGCTCGGTTGGAAACTTAGAGGTGGTCATATTTTCAAATCTACATTTAGCTTTTAGCACTGACTTATTAATGGAAGCTGTGCTTACCTTTTTTAAATTCTCAATTTCGCAGTTCCTACCATGACTCTGTTGTCACAGAAAATATTGGGCTTTACATTAATGCTGCCATCAGTCTGTTTCTGGCCCCAGCCATACCCTCGACAGAAAAAAAGACATTTTCCACCGGGTTTCCAGCAACTTTTCTGGGGAAAACCCTGTGTAGTGATGGCGAGATGAGGCCTCATGAAGCATCGAAGCTTGCCAGCAAATTGGCTGGCTAAAAACACATCTCTTCCGACTGCACCTTGGATAAAAAAAGATTTAAATTTAAAAAAAAATTTATCCGAGGTGCAGTCGGAAGAGATGTGTTTTTAGCCTTTGTCGGAAGATGCGTAGGCTTTCGGCCGTCCTGATGTCAATAGGTCATTCCACCATTTAGGAGCCGGGACAGCAAACAGTTGGGATTTCGTTCGCAGCAAGCAGGTTGGCTGACGCAGAGCGGAGTGGGCGGGTTGGGGTATAGAGTTTGTCCATGTCCTGGATGTAAGCTGGTGCTGTAAGCTGGGGCTGATCCGTTCGTGGCCCTGTAGTATTCTAAAACTGGAAAGTGCCAGTGGTTTAACTGGGCAGAGGGCAGTGAATGTGCTCGTGTAGATCATGGATGTGTAATAAAACCGTGTAGATTGGATCCACTTCCTAAACCGCTCACGTGGTTTGGATGGGCAGCGAGGCTTCGAATGTCATCAATGAGGTCATTTGTCAAAATCGATAGCCTTGATACACGCTTCACGGAAAACGTCCGGGACTTCTCGACACGCACTTTAAAGCCTCGGCACAGAACGTAACATCACTACCTTAATGCACACAATTTATGTCCATGCTCTGATTTATTGTAATGAGTGTGCTATCTCACTGCAGGGTTAAAACCACACACGCGCTGAATCTGCCTCCTGTCAATAAATGCTCTGCTTCAACTGCCAATCTGCTGACTGCGTCTCATTCCATGCTGACACCAATGGAGTCGACTCTCCAGTGTGTCCTTCGCATGCAGAATGGAAAGGTAAGTAATTAAGATTTCCTTTTGCACTGTCGTTACTGCAATACAGTAGACTCTTGTTTTTTCTCAGTTACACTAGTTTTCCTGTTGGCATTCTGAACACAAGGCCCAACTTGTTTCCAAAGGTTTCAACCACATCTCATGGCCTTCCTCAGTCGGTGAAGTTTGCTTATTTGCAACAGAGACGCTTTAGCTCTTATTAAGTATGGAATTTTGGCCATGTACTGTGACACCAGTGTAGGTCAAGCTACTTGACAAATTTAAATAAATTACTCCTTACTAATTAAAGCTATAGTGCGTAGTTTCTGTCGCCCCCATGAGGAATTCTAAGTAATGACAACAAGACTGTCGGCGTGTCCACATGATGCAGCCTTCCGTGATCGCGCTCCGCCCCCAGCCCTCCCCCACGCAGTTGCTAGTAGCCAAGGAGGACACGAAGGATTAAAAAAACTGTAGTTTATGCGCGGGAAAGTCGCCGGACGACTTCTTCTGAACATAGTCATACTGAGAAATACAGAGAGAGTTGGTGTGGAGCTGATAGTCTTAATTAGCTTTGTAGCAACTCATTTGGCAATGGCTTGAATGTAACGGACGTTCATTAATATACAAAAGTTACACGCTAAAGTTTTAAAGAGTAATTAGTTACAATATTTTCCATCAGCTCTAAAGCATCCACACCAACATGTTACATTTTCTGTGTGTAACATGTGAAAAGATAAATGGCCAAGTTTATGGTTGGGAGGTATTGACTGACATTAACAACTAACTTACACTCCAGTCAATATGATACATTTTATGATTAGGTAACCAAACTAACCTAATTAACTTAAAAATCCTTATTTGCAGATTTTTGTGGGCACAGCTCAATCTGGTTTCATAACCAATGAAGTGATGACTAAACACTGCACTTACCCTGACAGATGAGAAACATTGATTATTCTGAAGATAAAAAAATGCTTTAACTATTCTTTTCAATGACTTTGCAGACATTAACATCAACATCAGTTGTACAGTTGTGGAGTTCTAAATATCCTAATTGCTTTAGGACCAAGAGATTTCTCACACACAAGACAGAATGCACGGAAATATCCATCAAGGCATGTATGTTTTCCTACTTGTTGACGGGCTATTGTGGCAAGGCCAGGGCTGAAAGTAAAGAGAGAAAAATACCGAGAGGGATTTATTATCCTGTATTGAAGTTCACCCCAAAAGAGCTAGCATTTCACAGGAGCTGCATGCTGACCTTTCAGACAGCCAAAAATGTCATTGAAGGTTTGAGGCAAAGAAATCCAGTTGTATTTAACCAAGCCTTCAAAATCTTTGACATTTCTTCTGATGTTGCCACAGGATGGCACCCTGAAGACTGAGAGCTGGCCTTCTCATAGAGAGCTATAGCTTTTTACACATACAGGCTTCACATGGAAGCAGCTCTTGTGCGAACACCAGTCTTCACTATGAAAAGAAAAAGGATTTAGAGATATGGCATCGCAGCTGATAAAAGATAGGATTTGATCCTTTTTAACAAAGCCTCTTTTTTTGTCTTCTTTTCTCTCACATGCATGGGTTATTAATTAGGAAAGACACACACAGGTCATGTGGCAACAGTTGCTGATAATGTTAGAAAGATTATAGAGGTGAAATCAAGATATTGTGCTCTTTTTCTACTTTACACACACATATACACATGTAAACCTTATTTACGTCATCATTTTTTCCCTTACACAAACACACACATGCACACGCACACACACACACACACACACACACACACACACACACACACACACACACACACACACAAAATGAATCAGTATGGTGTCAGTCTGCATCTTCCCTGCCACTCACTAAATTGGAGAGAGAGCTGCTCTGCACTCAGGCAGAACTAAACTAGGAAGTGCTAAAGCTGGAGGCAGAAACAAGGGACAAGGATTGGGGTGGGGACGGGAGGGGGTGGGTGGATTGTGAAAGAGAACACAGGGGTGGAGGCGGGGGTGTGAGTGCGTCGAGGGGGGGACACTTGCAACACCACTGGATACCACCGCGGTGGTCCCTCGCTGATTCACATTCCCCTAATGCCAGTTGGCAACCTCTCGGACAGGCACCCCCCGCCCCCACACACACACACACAAACTCAGAGGCTCACTCACTACCCCCACGCTGCTCTAACTCACTCACTCTTTTAGAAAATGGACACAATGGTGTGGATGGGTTGGGCTTTAGATGAGGCACAGATGCAGATTGAAGTCTTTACACTTGCATAGTCTTCTCAGTAGATTGGCATCACCTCCAGGAAAGAGGCTGAGCTACTATGAATATCAGAGCTAAGCCTCTATCAGGGAAAACTGAGCATATGGTATTTTTTGATATGTAAATATGTTTACTGTGCGCTCTATGCATTTTCAAATACTCAATAGAGAATTGTTTTTACACTTTTTAAAATGTAGTCACATATTTGGCTACAAGCAGTCAGAGATCTTAGCTCTACAACGGGTATTTTGGAACTGCAGTGTAGGCGGGATGGAAAAATTCATCTGGAATAACAAATACAGCCCAGCACCCCTGTTGGAGCATCAAAGAAATGTTATTTCATAGATGATTGACAATTACTAGAATCAACTTCTGAAGTAAGAGCAAAGACAGTAGTTAGACGACCTGATACAACTCTATTTCTCTATTACATAAAGCATTTTGTGTTTCTAGAGGGAGCTGTTTGAAGTCTGAGAAATGTCCTCAACTGATGTCACTTGAGTCAGCATCAGTTGAAGCTGAAGAGTGTGGGGGTGTGGCGTTGGAAAGAAGTCAGTTTACCTGACCTATGTAGCTCCTCATCTGTGCTTGAGCAACCCGTTCTCACTCCCAACTCGTCAAAAATGACAGTTTGGTTAGTGGCGCTCTGCGTCTGATACCGACACACAAGGCACCCTTTAGTGTCCGTATGAGACGCACCAGGCTTTTAACTAACTGCAGTGTTAATCCATCCGTGGCAATATTAGATGCTCAGAGCATCTACTCGACCGCGGCACTGTGAGATGATGTAGGATAAAAAGTGACAATGTCTGCATAGGGAGGAGGTCGGGGTGGACACAAACCCCTCCCCACTGCCAGGAAGCTGCGGTCCATCATCCAAAAACGTATCTTCCCCTCTGCAGTCAGCCTTACCAACAAGGCCCGGTCCTCCACTGTCACTGTCACTGACAGTTAAACCCCTCCAACCCCCCCACATCCCTAGCCACTACACTTTGCACTAACATTTATCCTGGACTATACATCTGCCCATGTACATATTATATATTATTTGCACACGCTGCACTCAAACCCATTCAGCCTCTTTTTCCTTATGCAAAAGTAATATTGTATGTACATATTTGTGTCTGTATTTATTGTTTATTTCATATTAATGTTTAATATGTTGGTTTGTTTGTTCATGTATGCACCATTCACCAAGGCAAATTCCACATAAGTGTAACTTATTGTGGCAATAAACCCTTTCTGATTTCTGATGGGTCAAACAAAAATAGGACTTTTCTCCAGGAGACCGCTGTTCGTGTCCTGTTTGTGTGAAACCAAAAGTCAACGTTGACTTATTTTAACTTATGTACCTAAAGTTAAGTTACGTACGTAACATACTTAACCAAAGTAACAAATGTAAGGTATGTAACAAACTTAGAATAAATTACTTATTTTAACCCAAACAACGGTCTTTTTACTAAACCTAACCAAGAAGCTTTGTTGACTAAACCGAACCCTACACATAAAAAAATTACGCCAAGCTGTTGTTGGTCAAGTTGCATTATGGGTGACGTGGGTGCCAGGTTTTGAGGAGGCAGAAGAATGTGTGGAATGAAAATGGACAAATATCTCTCTTTTTTTACCACCAAGCTATTTAACCAGATAAATTCCCTGCCTACAAGCTAAGCAGCTATTGCATTATAGAGGCTTTTCAGAACGTTTGTTTTCATTCCATGTTGGAAGAGCCAACATGTGCAACTAAATAACGACTTATCGCTGCATATTGTTAAGAAAGAAGTTATTGTGAAACAGTAATAACATGCTTTCCAGTTGCTGCTGGCCAGCATTGGAGGACAACAACTGCAGAAATATTCTATGCAAGGCCAATTTGTTCAGGCTATCTGAAGGTCTGACTCATGTGTTTAAGTATTTCATGCCAGCCTTTTCAGTCAACCAATCTAAACATAAAGGAAGTATAGAAATATATTCATCTCTTTCTGTGACACAGGGGAGGAAAGACAATAAAAACACAAGGTGTATGTATACGGGGGTGTACATCGAGAATTCAGGGAGTACTAAACATCACCAAAACAACTTTTCAAATTAAAGGATCCATTTCACGTGTATTAGGTTTCATACACAGACACAAACATACACACACACACACACACACACACACACACACACACACACACACACACACACACACACACACACACACACACACACACACCTGTGTCTTTGGCTCCCTGCCAGGAGTTGTGACATGCAGACAGACCATAGTTTTGTCCATCTGGCTGCACTTTCACATTTCTTAACATGTACACATGCATCTTTATTCACACTCAGAATCTCAAACCTCTGTGATTGTATTCAGGGTCTGGCTGTGTGTGCGCTCTTACCTTGAATTTTGAACAGCGTGCGTAAACAGATATGTCGATATGTTGGGAAGAATCTCCATTGGCTTTAAAAAAAAAGAAATTGTATATGCGTGTGAGTGTTTCTGTGTTTTTGTGATTTTAACTACTTTGGTTTGTGTCTGGTGTCCTTTCATAGAAACAATAGCCGTTACCTTTTGCTACCAACCGTTCACAGCCATTCATTTAGAGAAACGGGGGAACGATTTTCTATATGAATTAATTACAAATGCTTCGAAATGTCAAGTATAGATAAAGCTTAATACCCTGTCTTCTCCCTTCTGCAACAGAGAAGCTTTTAAATGGCTCTCTGCCAGCCCCTATCTGCCAAACGACACCAAGGTTACTGGGAGAAGCTGAAATATTCATAATATATGCAAAACCACCGCTGTCCATGGACAGTGTTCATTGGAATTCAAGAGCGAGCTTCAAACCTTTGACAACTGCTTAAGTAATTAGTTGCTAGGAGAGCGACACCCCCCCGCTCCACTCCCTACCTCCGCATAGCTGCTAAAACTGGCAAGTAAATATTAGAGCATTTTATCTTTTCAGTTTGATAGTATAATTGAATGTGTTAAGGAGAGGTTGGTCGTTTTTGTGTAATCTAAATTCATCTAAAGATTGTTTGACATGAAATAATCCACTGTTTGGATTCAGTAAACTGTGTGACTAAAGGGATGTTTAACTCAGCTGATTTGAAACACAAAGCCTGCACCGCTTCGATTTTCTTTCTTTAAAAAGTGTGTCGAAGAAATGCACCAGATTGCACTAACGGTCTATTCTGTTTTTGAATGTGTAATGTAAGTAAAAGGCTGCGTGTAAAATGGTAAATTAATTTGCCGAAATCAGCATGTAACTTTGATCAAAAATGTTCAATTTTGCATTGCAGAAAGCTCTCGCTGCATGCTGCATAAGTTATGTAATACTCAGTTTTGGTTCGAGGTGCCTCATGCCTAATTCTGCTGTATTTGACTGACAGATTGTGGCCAATGTTTTATTAATAGCGGACAACAAAGAACAACATGTTTTGTGTTGAAACAATAGAATTCAGTGTTGGACACGGGCCTGTATCTTCACTCTCCCCCCTCTGCAACTGCTAGTCACTGGTCAGTTCGTCAAGGCTGGGAGCTGCAGCACAATGGGAATCATGCCTGAATTGGAGCGGAGCCAAAGTCCATTCAGAGCAACTCCTCGTGCCTAACGCATTACCCCGGCCTATTAATCTGAAGAGACCGTGTTTTTGTGTTTACTAAGCATGATTCGCACCTAATTAAAGTGAAATAATTATACTTCAAAGGAGCAGGGAGGCAGAATAACTGTTCAAAGACGAGAGCACCTCACAGGGAGAATAGTTTAACACAACAATGCAGAACAGCACAATTAATCAAATGGATTTGCAGATATATTAAATTCCGTACATTACACAAGGTACAGTGTGAATTAAATCATGGTCATTTACACATGCACACAGCACCACAATAATAATAATAATATCATAATAACCATTTCTGAACACATGTATCTTAATTTGATTTCATAGGCCTACCATGACGTTTTTCATAATAAACAATCTTGTAAATTAGAAGATCATTAAATACAGCAGGTCCCCTATTATTATAAATAATGTATAGCTACATACAGTAGAAATGCTGCATTGAGCAATGGGAAATAAAACAATTTTAGTCAGTGGCATCTTGAACTCACAAATCAAAGAAATTCAATAAGAATGAGCTGACTAAGTGAGTGTAATATGAACATGTAAGCCTGACTCCAAGGCTTGCTTTAGCAGCCATGGCTGCTGTGAACAATCCGACTACTCCTTTTTACGAGCACAAGTGTCCTTGTCCTTGGTAAGGCGAAGGTTGATGTGTTCCCCCCTCTCTCTCCTGCTGTGGCGCTTCCACTGGCCATTCATTTGGGCCTGTGATGGCTCTAATAACATCTCCATCACATTAAAACCGAACCAGGCTGAGGAGATGTTAATACTCCCCTGCACTCGCTGCAGGGAAATTGGTCATGTATTACAACAAGTGCTTTTTAAGGGCCTCTGTGGCCAAGTCTATTGAAATGGCAGATATTCATGGTTGCCTGCATGTGAAGCTCTTAACACAGTGGATTTTCAAGTTGTGACAGTTCAAGGGAAACGGCGCTGTTAACATATTCAGAATGGTCCTGTAGCAAGGCCGTTTCTCCAATTCCTCTTTGCATCTCCACTGCTCAGCTGACAAGGTTGCCTCTTATTTTATTTTTTTTAAAGATGGAGATTAGAGAGGAATGCTGCAAATACTCAACTCAAAAGCAGGGTCTGCTAAACGGATACTATTGAAATCAAAACACCTTGTGAATGGATGGGGAAACAGAACAAACAATATAGATAGATAGATAGATAGATAGATAGATAGATAGATAGATAGATAGATAGATTCACAAAATATCTGTTTTTAAGTTCTCTCAAATTATACAAAATAACATTTTATATATTTTATCTCATCATTATCTCACAAAAACCTGCTGCCTACCCACATGTCACCTGTTTAACTGACTTTAGCAGTTTAGATAGCAGACACTACACTCTCCTACTGTAATTACAGACATGTGAACTAAGCACAGACAGCAAACTGTCCTGGTGTTATTACAGACCGGTGAACTAACCACAGACACCTGACTTGTTCATGGACTACCGGCAATGAGCGGATGAAACGCTGATGATTAGATTAATTCACTTATTAATCAAAGGTGCCGGCCCACTTTAACCCCTGGTTGAACGATTATGAATGCAGCTTTGCAGTCACTCCGTGTCCTCAGCGGGAGAGTAGCGTTAGCCTACTGTATTTGTGGATGTGGCCATGGTTTGCATTCAGCGGCAGGGGAGAGGTGTAGCGATGATCAGTGCCAGGTGAGTTGATTGACACAGCTGGTGCTTGTTGACTAATTATACTTATGCAGTAGTGTGCTGGAACCTGGGACTTCTGACACACACCAGAGACTGACAGCCACGCTGGCTGTTGGATTTCATTGAATATTGAACTGTTTGGAGAACTGTGTCAGGTGTTTTGGAGCAGCGTGATGTGTGCCATAAATGACCTGACGTGAATAAAAAGTGCCTCAGTTTGTGAGTGGACTGTCTCTCTGTGTTTGTGCAGAGTCTTGCTGCAGTAGTAATTTAAACAGGTGTTCCAAATAGAATTTGTAGCCCTGGTTACTGTACGGCACAATCGTTCCTATTGGTTGCCAGGCTAAGGTGGGTGTCATGGAGCTGTAGGAGTTCACAAAGCGGAAGTTAAGGACCGACTGGGCGGACAGTCCAGCAAGAAAGATGTGTTTCAGAGTGTCATGAGGAAGAGTCTTAAATGTCTACAAATAGAATGTGCCGGACCAAGGAGTGAGCTGGTTGAAAGACGGAGCAAGCCTGGCGGCCTAGCACTTAGCTCTGTAGATTTTTATATGCACGGGCTGCCAAAACTCTGGAAGCCCCAGATGCAACGATGGTGCCAAGTTTTCCCAAGGTTGTGGTTGCAGTGACATTATAAAGTTATTTTAGGGTAAAATAGTTACATTATGTTGCTTATTGGTTATACAGACAGACAGGTAGACATATAGCAGCAGATGTATAAGCACAGTTTGTAAATGGTACCCATCCTGGTGATGCCCTCCAATCTCCTCTCGAAGCCGAATGACTAAGGGTTAGGGAGGAAAATTCAAGTCACAATTGAATTGGGCCATTTTGCATGATTCTTCTTTTTAAAAAATGGAAGTTTATACAGGGAGGAGGCAGAATGTGTCTATAAATTAAAAAAAAAATGGATTATGGATTTATTGACATAGATCCTCTATGGTTTATCCTCCTTTCCATGAAGTCTGTTTGTTTCAATTTGAGTCATGACACTGAGAAAAAGTGGTCAGTGGAGGAAAAGAACAACATTGCTCCAAAAATGTGAATCTGTTCAGAACCTCTTATCTGTTAATATCTGAATAATGTATTTGTCTACATGCCTAATAGAAAATATAAAGACAGATTGATGGAGGCTGTGGTCCTCGGTTAGCTGTCACCGCCGGTCACCATGGTGAAGGAGGGATTTATGGCACCCATTGGCCAGTGAAGATGTATATACATCATGTTGGTCCAGGGCTGTTGCATCCAGATGGACCTGGGCCATCCATTCTCTGTCAGGGACACAGCTGTCTGAGAAGTGCCGTCCTCCCCTCTCCTCCTTTCTTACAACACTAACGAGTGTTTTACCCGCCACCTAGGATGATGTCGTCTATAGGAGAAGGAGGGCATTTCTGTCGGTGCACAAGGTTTTCAAGAAGCAAGATAAAGATGTGCATGCATAGAAGATATTGTGTAACAGCAAAGCTCACAATGATTTGTTATTCCTTTCTGTCTAAAAAGAGGACAAAATCATTTTCAGTGCAATATTATGAAGTGTTGGAACTTGAGAATCTAAAGGGGGTATTGTTAAAAAGGTCAAAGACACTGTAAAATAAATGGTTATTACTTAGTCCAAAGTCAGTGAAAACTGGTGAAGTGCTGGAATATTTACTTTTGTCTTACAAGGACGAAGTGCAGCTGAACTATCAGTTATACATTTTTCTGAAAATAGATTTCTTCACCTAATGGCTCAAAAAGTAAGAGTTTTTTTCAACATCCTCAGTCCACACTTGAAAACAAATACCAGTCAGTTGGTATGTGCCTCCCAGTTCCTAGGTAGATTGCAGGGCTGAATGCTGTCTTACACCTGTTGCCAGGGAGCGATTTGTGAAAAAAGCAGAGAAGGGCTGTTTTTTGATTTTTGTACCACAAAAGAAAACATCCAAGAATTGAATCCCTCTTTCAATACCATGGATATAGTGCCACTCGACCAGCCATGCCCAAATACGTATTTATGAACTTCAATATCCATGGAAGAAAACTGAAAAGGATCCAGTGAACAGCTGACCTCTATTTTCAATTGGTTGATAATGATTTTCTTAAAACATTTTATAACTACAAAAGTCAAAGCAACTGGTCGATAGTCTACATTTTCCTTACAGCATGTTTTTTTTATGGAACAGTATGCAAGTCTGGAGACTTATAGCAGACCGGGCACCAGGCCTAATAGCTAATGTTCATAGGGATGTACTTATGTACTGCAACATGCCGGCTAACGAAATGAGCTGCACGCTTGTTTGTGTACATGCGTGAGGCTGTGGATCACTGTTGATGTAGCATGCGTGTGTGCAGTTGCACATTTTTGGGAAATATGCTTCATGGCTTTCTTGGCGAGAGTGAGATAATAAGATTGATATTGCTCTCGACTAATAACTACTATTAAGAGATTACTACTAAGAGTGGTATGAATCTTCTCATCTCAATCTCGGCAAGAAAGCGAAGAAGCATATTTCCCAAAATGCTTAACTATTCCTTTAACTAAACCGGAAGCAGGTGTGACAACTGCACACACTTATCCACAGGCGCACACACACATTCCAGCCAGTCAGCCAGCAAGTTCATCGCTTCCCCCTGTGGTGTGAGGTGGGACCAGAGAAGCATGGAGTTATTCACTGTCTGCCTACCTGCTTCTAATAGTCTGGCACAGCGTGACTGACGCTGCCCCTCTCAGCCGTGATTGAGTGTATTGATTCCGAGCTGCTGCCGCCGGCGTGCTCCCTGGGTACCATGGCGGGAGGAGACCAACAATCAGATCCTTCACTGAGGGAAAAAGCCCTCCTCATCTGCCTTAATCATTCGATCGATGATTAGCGCGCCGGCCCACTCATGTCTTTCTCTCACTGACAAAGACATCTCCTTCAGACTCTGCTTGCCATTTTTTTATCATCACTTCCTGCTCTTCATATCTTCTTTTTATCCTGCTCTGTGTCTCTTTCAATGAGAGCTGCATTGGATTTAGTGACAGTGTGTGTGCATACATGAAGCCAAAATAAAAGAAGAAATATTCTTCAGCGAAAAGGCCTTTTTTTGAGTGAAAGTGAGGAAGACAGAGAAAGATCTTGATTAGAAGGGGAATAGGAGAGATGGACAGAGAAACAGAGGCAGAGAGAAAGGACAAAGACAGCGGGGATGTAATGGAATCTGACAATAGGAACTGTTGAATCACCAGCTGCTTTTTGGGGTTGGTATGATTCCAACCCTCTCTCCAAGCCCCCATTACCCCTCCCTGCTGGCAGCAGTAGCCAATAGTGCACTTCTCCCTCCTTCGTTCTGCGTTGATTGGGCAGCAAATTGCTCCCATCACCTGGCATTAGTCCAAGTCTCACCAGTCAAAGCTTTTAATCTGATCATTATCCCAGTGCTAAGCGGCAGCACCACAGCTTCTGTTTGCTGGAGCAAGATATTGTGGCTGATTGAGTGAGGCAGACAGCTATAGAATTTCAGTTCCATCGCTGTCGAAGCGTTTAAATGTGTGGATTATCAGAGCTGGAACTGGATCATGTGACCTCTGTCTGTGCGCTCTCCTTCTCAGGGAGCTCCTCTCACTGTCTCTTACTCTCTTCCTCTGCTTTTTCTCCTCTTCTTCTTCAAATCAAATTGTTCTCACTCCCAATGTTACAACTGTAAAAAGATTTTATATCCACACGTCCTCAAAGAACACAATGGAAGTAAATAGCGGCATTATTTTGCCATTCATCACAATTTTCTGACCATTTCACCATCTCTCCTGACATCTCCCTCAGTGTGGTAACCATACCTCGTACTCAACATTAAAAAAGCGTATTTTTGCCTTTTCACTTGCACAAATGGAACAAGACCTCATCCTACATGAAGAATCAACTCAAAGCCTGCAGCAACTGCCAAAATCTATCGTAAGGGTGACAGAGACAGCTGGAGAAGGACAGACACACAGAAAGAGAAAAAGTAAGAATACTGAAGTGGAGGCTCTTTCTGTGAGCCATCCACTTCACATCCTCAAGCAGCCCACTCAACAAATTTTGTCACATTTTAGTACAACTTTCAAGGCTGCTGCTCTCTGCCCGCCAGCAACAAGAAGTTCAGTACAAAAGAAAAGCTTCAGCAGGCTGCAAAAAGTTCTTAAGTTGTTTGAGCGAGCACATGATATTTTAGCGTTTTGTTTTTTTGTGTGATTGCATGACAAACACCTACTGTATATAATTCATAGCATCCAGTAATGATCCCTTCCTTTGCCTGTTGAGTACAACAGAGTCTAGCACATGATTACGGCAGCCTTTCATCGCGCATGAGGAAAATACCAGCTAAGTGCTCATTTTCAATTACCTTCTATTAGGAATTCCAGCATCTCCTGCCCCTCGCAGAGAACCCACTCCTGCTGCCCACCCACTAACCTACACACACTCAATCCAGCACCCGAATGGGCCAAGAGCCCACAAAACAAGCCAGCCGGCGAAACAATGCATGATGTAAGTTTTGAGAGCGTCGAGAGGCACTTCACGCAGAGAATCAGACCGCACCATCTCTCGAGATGTAAGGGTGGGTGGGGGGGAAGACGCAGAAACAAAATTACTGTTTTTAGAAGATCCACTTCTTCCTGATGAAGCAAAATCACCCCCCACCCCCCTCCCCCTTCATGAAAATGGCTCTTGTGGATACACAGGATAACTAACACTAGAAATGGGTAGTTATTGTTCAAGTGGCATTCTCTAACTTGCAAATAGCCCCTCAAATCTGTGTGGAGGGCTTTTATTTAATATAAATACTGGAGTGTTCCCCCAAAGTAAATTAAATAAAGAAATTAGAAGCAGCATTAGACAATAGAGGCTTTTGCTGAGTGTGAGAAGTTAATCCAACACTTGCAGGGAAAATAAACAAAGAACTTATGATTCTTTTTTTGTTTTATGATAATTGAACAAGTTTATAAGTCTGTTGGCTGTGGCTCAAACCCAAACACAGAAGAAGAGGCAGAGCAGACGCTAGACACAAATGGATCCCCCCTGTAAGTGACTAATGCGTGACATCAGTCTTCACTAATGCCCGACTGACTGTCAGTCTATTTGGCGTAACACGAGACAACCACCCTGTTGTTTGACTATCTAATTCCGGAGGAGCTGATGGAGGCCGTTGATTGTTGTCGTTCCCATGACAAACAGGAGGCAGGGGAACCAATTAGTTCCAATAGCTTTTAACATTCCCCTCAAACCAGGAGGAGACGTAGAGGTTTGCGCTAAGGTTTGCTGGAGTCTGCCAGTGGCTTAATTATAAAGAGGGGGTGTTTTCCCAAGGCCAGTGCATGCAGACATATTACTAATTCATTTTCCTAGCTTGGATACATGAAGTTTTGCATGCAGAGTGCTTTGGACACATACATAGCCATAATATTGTATTCAACATTCAGGACAGAAAAACAAGATTTTAAAATAGTTTTATTATGATAGACACAACCTTATAAAAACCTTCAAATGCATTCTTTCTATGAATAATCCTCCCCTGGGTCATAGTGGCTGAGGTCTGTATCAGTATACTATGTGCAGAAGACAGGAAGACCCCCTTAGCTCACCAACCTGTCACAGGGTCAATGACAACTCTATTAATTTTACTGATCTTTCAATTTATTCCAAAAACATTGAAAGTAACCTAACCAACCTTGCCACTAATTACAGGTCTGTACGTGCTGTTACCATGAACTCTGTTGAATTGTTATTTATTCGTTCATCTATTCATTTTAGGTTTTTGAAGAAGCCGCTTTCTTTCAACAAGCTCTACTTGTACTGTACTGATTTCCTACATTTCCCAGAATATGGCTGAATGTGGGTATTCATTGACTAAAATTAAATAAAGTTACCTTTGAAAACCTGGCCAAATGAATTTCAATCAAAATGCAAAAAAAATAAACAACAATCTGGGGCCAAAATGAACAACAAATTGGTTGTAATCTATGTAGTTGGAGACATGGATTTGTTACTGTTCAATATTGTTGCCATAATGGAGCTTTCAAGATTTACATTCTGAGTGAAAGATAGCTGAAAAATTTATTTCTTTTAATCTACCGCTGAAAACACAACATGACATAACCTCCCCCATGTTTGGCATATTTTCTATAGCTATAGAAATAAAGGCACACCACCAATCAACAAAAAATGGCCCAGAAATGTGGAGTGCAGCATTAGCTGTCCTTCTAACATCGTTGAGGTTGGTGGATTTCTCTAACAAATCATCTGCCGGGCTGCTGCTGACTTGTTGGACTTTACTGTGTAAATGGTGCACCACATATGGCAGCTGCAAGCTTTCGGGCCAACTTGTTGAACTTGATGGATAGTGAAAAGGCCTTCGGGCTGCATGTGTTGGCCCTCCCTATTCCATGCTTTCTTTCCTTCTTTCTGTCTTTGCTTCTTTCTCTGCAACGTACTCTCTGTGCCTATTGATTATAAGAACTTCCTCTCAACACTCGGCTATATATTACCTCCTCTCCTCAGCGTGTCTTTGCTGCTCCGACTGCTGGAGGTCCTCCAGCAGCTCTCCAAACAGGTCTGATCCTTAACAAAGGTGAGGGACTGGAGCTCGTTGTGTTCCAGCACAACAGAGGTGAACGGAGCGAGGTCTGTGTTCCTGGCACACGATTCCTTCAGCGTGCTGTCACGTCTCTTCAACTCTCCCCCTTTCTGATGTTACCTGACAGGTGAGGGTGTGTAGATATGTGTGTATGTTGTTTCATGCATTCTGCAGTTAGGGGGGGGAGATGGGGGTGACGAGGGGGTGAGAGAGGAGGACAAACAACCGGATACTGAGAGGGTCGAATTGGAGGGGGCGCAAGGGAGAGGATGGTAGGAAGAAAAGAGGTGGGAGGTAAGTAAGTGGGAGACGTGGGGAGCAGAGTGTCTATGTGCAGTGTGGATCTATGTGTGTCTGTAAGTATGTGGGCATCTGTGTGTGTCTATCGATTTATGTATTTGTGTGTGTCTGCTGTGGACAGGGAGGGTGTGTGATGGCAGTGCCCTCAGGCTCCTCCAGGCGTAAGAATCAGTGAGCAGGTGGAGCGCACCGGCATCGCTGTCTTCTGACGAGTCCCTGCCGTCTCCTGTTTTGTCAGGACCCCTGGAGCGAAGACCGGGGAGTGTGTCTCTGAGTGTGTGTGTGTGTGTGTGTGTTGACCGGTTGGGATGCACTGTGATCATTAGAATTCACAATGGCTTTGACAGCGGGGCTCTGAAGCAGTGGACACAGCATATGCCCAGGGAGATAACTGGTTGGCCGACTGGTTATCTTGCTGGCTGGCCGGTATGCTAACCTTGTTCTGCTAATAAATTTCAGATCCTTTAATTTAATTCCAATAGACTTGGCTCTGGATATAAGGCCCAGTCTGTGTAGCCGACTTGCCTCTATTGCATCTGGCAAGTCTGAAGTCTGAGTCTGAATTATTTGTTTGCCCGCAAAGTTGTGATTCATTTTGCAGCAGTCTTGCCTCTGTTCAAGTGAATTCAAAGTATCAGAGAGAGAACATGTTGTTGGTTTTGTAATGTGAATATTTGGAACTGCTGCAAACCAAGGAAGTAAGTGTGTGTGTGTGTGTGTGTGTGTGTGTGTGTGTGTGTGTGTGTGTGTGTGTGTGTGTGTGTGTGTGTGTGTGTATGTGTTGGTGTGTGTGTGACTATCCTAAGTGTGTAAGTGGCTCAGGTGGTAAAGAAAGGACGTCCTAATAATAGCCCCCTGTCTCCACACTGGTCCACAGGCTGTAGCCGTATCGATCCTGCCTCTCCATCTTCTGCGTTGCCCGGCATCGTTATAGACCAGATACCGAGGGTTTAGTTTGGATTCTTGTGCAGCACAGCAGCGATTTCTCCAACCTGAGCTGGATAAAGCCGAAAGGCCCTGGGGGAAGCAGCAGTGGTTTTTAATTGTTTGTAGTGTTAGTTGGCCACGCTGGAGGCGAGCTCTCCAGGGACAGGCCTCCAGCCCGGGTCCTGACCCCGCTAGTTGCACACAAACACCAATGACAAAATTAACGCACTAATGCACACAGTATCGCACAGGTACACTGAAGCAACAGTACACACAAACACTACATGCACATATATAAATGGGAGCTTCCTGGTTTTTAATGAGAAACCCAATTAACACTTGTACAAATATATATATATATATATATATATATATATATATATGTATATATTGACATTAATCCATATTAGGGCTGTCAGCGTTAACGCATTAATCACGATGCGATTAAGGGCCAACACGATGCAATACATTTTTTTTAATCGCATTAATTGCATGCCGGCATTTATAATTTATTTTACACTTCACTCGGCTTTGCGTCGTGCCTAACAGGCTACTATTTTGACCCTTTGCAGCACCGTTACTTATCATCAAGCTGCCACTTCCTCGTAACACATCCTGCTGCTGCAGGCTGCAAGCATGATGGAGAAATACAGCAGCAATGAAATCCTGAATGGCGCTTTTCATTTTCCAAAACTCCCGGACGGCTCGTCGACAAGTCGAAAGCCACATGCACGTTGTGTAAAGCCGAATTAAAATATCACCGAAGCACGTCAAGCTTGAGCTACCACCTACGGAGCTAAGCATAGCTGTACAGTTAACGTGATGCTAGACCACCGGCCCTCGGGTGGCGGGGGGAGAGATGAATGTTCGGAAATAAGAGGTTGCTGTGGCATGCCGTACAGGTTGACCAGCGGGCAGCAGCGGTAGCCGGAGCGAGCAGCTGCAGCTAATCCATACATTATTCCTTGTTCTTACTTGATGTTCCCCACTTAACTAGACATCACACTTTGTTTACGGTCTTTATCGCAGATAATCTCAATCTGTTTTTCAGCGAAGAAGCCCTTACCACCTTACCCTAACTGTGAAGCTTTTTGTAAAAAATTTTTATATCTTGATAATTGACATTTGAGTAAATCTGAAAACTTTTCACGCAGAGTGCCCCGGACCCCACTGTGGGAATCGTTGCTTTATAACACTGTGAACTTAGTTGTGGTGCATTATTTTCTGCATTCAATTCTGTTCAATATGCAACAAAACAAGGCAAGTTATTTTCATTGCATTTCATTTACACCATATTAGTAATTTAATAACTCCACAATAACTGTGCAAAATACACAGTATTTCTTTACTTTTGGAAATGTGCGGGGTAAAATACATAATAAATGTGCTTTGATTTTCGCTTAAGTGCCTTTTAATCGTTTACAAGACTATAATCATTTGTATAAAGAAAATCTAAAATCTTTTCTGCACTTTTCACTACATTTTTTTCCCCTCATGTGCAGAAGTGGTTGTTTTATCCTTTGATCTAGAGTACATTAAAGTAATACTCTGGGTTTGAAAAACCATTAGACGGCCTTTTGCAGGGCAGCGGGTCTCTTTTTAAAAGCACAATGAACCTCTATACAGATCAGGTTAGAAACTAAGTTAAAGGCACAATAACACATAGTATCAAATTAGTCTTAAATGGTGTTAGTCCTCACATAAGACCATTGACTTCTGACCTGCGCTGCTGCGGTCCAATTACACCTATAGCTTTTTTCTGTTTTCAGCTGTTTGGAGCGAGACGGTGAGTTCTCGGATTCAGTCGAGAGTATTATTATAAAATATTCACATGCTGTGTCTTTTGTCTTTCTGCCCGCCTGTCTTACGGTCCGTCATGCTCTCTGTCTGTCTGTCTGTCTGTCAGGGTGGCAGGTCTTGTTGAATAGAGAGTGGGTCATCTCCCTGACAGAGCTCAACTGGTAGTTATGGCAGCCTCGCCACGGCTGGCTGGCTCCACACAGTCACCAGGAGACAGGCGATCATCAAGTCTGTCCTCCTGCTCCACCACACACACATACACATCTATGTTATACAACATGCACCTATAATAATAATGATAATAATAATAATAATAATAATAATAATAATAATAATAATAATAATAATAATAATAATAATAATAATAATAATAATAATGGCTGGATAAAGTTGTAAGATCATCATGACAGACAAGGACATTTTTGTCCATTTGCTAACATTATTTGCAGCTTACAAATAGTCACATTTCTATACTGTCAATATAAAACTTATATAACCTTTGTTCTTATTTGGTCAAAATTGTAATTTATTCGGTTCAATACATTTGTTTGCATTATCATTTTAGTTCCGATGGCCACACAGGAAGTAAACCAGCTGGGGGCTGATGTTGATAGCTTAGCACCATTTTTCATTTGAGCGCTCTATAGCTTTTCTCTGTGATTATGTGTCCGTGTCGTGATTCAAATCACTGGGTATTTGTACAGAGTGCTGACTTTCAGGACTCATTGCTGTGAATTTTGACAGCCTGGTCATTTGCCAAAGAAAGACTGCTACCACCAGCCAACTCCCCTCCTCTGATAACACAACCAATGACTCTGATGATGCCGATGGCTTCAACTTTCCTAGATGCTAGCTGCAACTTTTTGATCGGAATGCTGAATGTTCAATGCCGCGCGAGTGGCTCTTAGCCATTGCTATGTGGGCTTGTTGGAAAGAAGAAAAAGCCTCTTAATCAATGTTTGTAGGCTAAACAGTACGAGGTTCTCCAGTGGTTACCAGCGTACCACTGGAGCTGACAGGGCGTCAACTGCTTGAAGCTTAAACACTGTTTCCATAAATTTGTCTACAGCCAAAAATCAATAGCTGCAGTATAATTCCCTACATACAAGGTGAAGAGAATTCAAATTTCAGTTCCACT
This sequence comes from Sander vitreus, assembly GCF_031162955.1. Classification (NCBI taxonomy): domain Eukaryota; kingdom Metazoa; phylum Chordata; class Actinopteri; order Perciformes; family Percidae; genus Sander; species Sander vitreus. The sequence continues at coordinate 3,110,491 of NC_135878.1, read as the reverse complement.
TACATATATTTTGACTGCTTTGAACCTGCAGAGTTATCAGTAAAGGCATAATACCCCACCAGTGAACGTCCCAGTTATTCCACAAAGCCAACAGTGTTTTAATCTTCTTCGCCACTTAATGTCCCATTTAAATGTTCTGCAGCCTTCAAATATGAATCATGAATATCTGCACCCGGGGGTTGGCCAGCACAGTCTATTAGAATACATCACTACCGTACCAGGGGACCACTTTGCGCATCCCTCTAAAATGTATCATATCTCCACTGTAGAGAGGGAGACATGACTTCATGTGTCTTGTGATGTAAGTATTATTACAATTCATGAAATTCAAACACTTATGGCAGGGCCATTAATTTGAACCATAAGCCGTTGGGGAGAGATTTACAGTGGCGTTAAGGGCGATCACACCATTAAAGGACTTGGGAGGAAGAAAGAGAGAGACTGCGAGAGATAACTAGTTAGAGATAGAGCTCTGTAAAAGAAACCGCTGTTTGAATTTCTTCATGTATAAGTGCATCAATTAATATTTCTGTTTCGCGCTCTCGGGTCAAATGTGCAAACATTTCCGGCTGAATTACAGAGGGAATAGTCAAGTTCTGAAGGTTCACCAGTTAAAACATAACCCATGCCTTCTGCCTCCGCCTGTTCTCAGTCTCCATACAAAGTGCTGAATTTTGCATGAGCGCCTGAGCGTATAGCAACTGGAACCCTATAGCGTTGTTTACTGATACTTCCTTGAGGCATCTCACTCCGCACAGCCCATTCTGATAAGAGTGCGAGCAGCTGAGACCTGTCTCCCGTCGGTGCTGTGCAATGGTCTTGTTATACAGCAGAGCATGAAGAAACAACGGGCAGAGGTCAGGACATGCAGACGTACTTCTCTGGTTCAAAATGACCAATCAGGAAGTCTGCTCCCAGACAATGTTCATTTCTCAGATAGAACTGGCACAAATTGACATGTGACTCATAGCAGAAATAGTCTGGGTAGTGCTTCATGCTGTAAGTGCAACAAAATGTATTTCCCTGTTCCGAGGAAATCGATATTAGGATTTTACTCTGATATGGTATGACAAATAGAAACTTATGTTACTTACTCTTACAGTACATGTCTCTCATACTGTATCTCTATCTGTTAAAGGTGCTGTAGGTAGGATTGCGAATATCCAGGACTTAGCCAAAAAAATGTAACATTTGACAACTTCTCAGTCCCTCCCCCCTTTCCGCTAAAGCCCAAAACGGTCTCCCCCCACAAGGGAGAATGAATGTGTGTGCACGAGCAGTGATTGACATGCAGTTAGACAGCCCCCCTGGCCCTGATCTGAACAGGGACCGGTGGATTTTGAAAATCTCACTACAGGCTGTAGGTGGTGCCAGAGGAGCTGGATTTTCTTTTTAAATGACCTGCTTCATGTAGTTCTACTGGAACATAGGGTCAGTTTCAGCAAATATGACAGAAAGTTAATTTTATAAGTCTTACCTACTGCACCTTTTAAATATGACGCTACAGACATAGCATAAAATCGCAAGTAGGGAGAAACAGCTGGCCTGGCTTCGTCCAAAGGTTAAAAAAATACAATTACTTTTACAATTCTTTTTTATACGGATTAAACAAACGAGATCTTAATTTGTGAGCTTTTGAGGTGCTGGAAGGTGCATTTTATTTTGTAGAAAGCAAAAGCGTGTTTCCCAAAATATCAAACTCTTCCCTTTGAGGTTACTTGACGATTTGTTGCAGGAATACAAATAGGTTCTTGTCAACTGAACTGGGCTTAATAATTATCACAAACATAACCTGAACAGTAAAACATCTCAAACCAGAAAAGAATGCACCCTTGGTTTGACTAAATTCTCCTCCGAGTGACTCAGGCTCTGTGTTTGCTATCATTTGTCACATGGCCACAGTGTTATGGGTTCAAACAGAAATGTGCAATGGCTCAGTGCACTCCAACAGCAGTTTTCCATCTCCGCTCTCCCCTGGCCCAGTTTCATTATCCTCAAGGTATTCAAGGAGTAATGGCTTCGAGGGCCAGAAACCCTTTTGGCCATTTCAAGTTCTTTTGCTCCTAGTTATTTTTCAGGAACTGAGTGTAAGTGTTTGGAGAGACAGGACAGACTTTTGAAAAAGAAAATGTAGCAGCTGCAACTCCATCTTAAGATATACATCTGTTCTAAATCAGATTTTAGTAAATGATGTGATCTCTTTGCCACCCCTTTGATTATTTGAACACACATTTGAATCTGTTTGATTTAAAGTTGTTTTGAACTTGAAAAAAAAAAAAATCCAAAGAGGTGTTATTTTAAGTGTAGCCTTGAATCTCACATGCTCCAACAATGCAAGTTCTTTGTGGCTTCTACAGGGGTAAGAAGTGCCTCTACATGTATCCATCATCTGAGAACCAGGCCGTCTTTTCTCCGAGGAGCTGCTGTGGTGTAACTTCAGCTCCATTGAACATCACCCTTCACTGGGTTTGAGGTATCTGATTGAGTCCATCCATGTGGAGCGCTATTGAATCAAAAGAGTAAACCTCAAGTACGTGGTCCACCACACACACATATACTGTGTGGAAGCTAGGAAAGAATACTCCCAGGAACAAACGACAGAACACAAAAACACACACTTAATACGGATTGTAATAGGGCTAAAATGCAGTCTGTCACATATAGTATAAGTACCAGCTGAGAAATTTGAATTTGCAATCTAGTCAATTAAATTGTTTTAATTCAGAATTGTAAATCTGGAGAACATAAAGTTTAACAGACAGTTTATCGTTACAATGCATTGCAGCTGTATTGGCGTAGAGCAGCCAGAGATTTGTCATTTAATCCCAGCATGCGTAATCTTTTCCTCGACAACCCTGGTGAGATGTTTTTTTCTTATAATTATATTGTTCCTGTTTATCAGATGTTGCTTCACATTAGTGGTGGAAAGGCAAATTCTTGCTCAGAGGGAGATTTGTCTTATTTCTAAGCGCCGACAGAGAGAGCTGCAGAGAGCTACTGAGAGATGGACCGGTCAGCAACAATAACCCTGCACTTGCCACTGCAGGAGACAACGCTGGACCACTGTAGACTCGGCTACACCTCTCAAGTGCTTAATTAAATGAGTCTAAGCATAGAGCTCACACACAACGCTTGGTTTTCCAAAAACAATGTGATTAAAGCAGCCATGGACCAGCCAGAATGTAGAGTTCAACAAAATAATTCAGATCACCATGGAGATGTGTAAGAAGAAAAAAGAGGGTCTGAATACAGACAGGGATGTCATTATTACTTTTTTATTCATTATTTTCATAATGACTGTCATTATGCACAGGCTCTGATTGAATTCCATTTTGTTAGTCAGGTTTGTGGCGGACAGAATAATTATCACTAAAGCGATATTACGATTCGCGCTAAACATTTTCATGGTCAGGGCCTTTACATGTTCTGTAAAAAGGACTGGCTCGTCTTTGATTATAAAAGAAAAGAAGAAAAAGAAATGGAATCTTTTTTTTCTGACTGATTAGGAAAGGGACAGTAATGTTGCAGACCGTTTAGACATACTGCTAAACAGCCATTATTTCCATTTGCATGGCCAGTCTTAGTAACTTGTAAATATTACACATACTGTAAGTGTCCATTCAACACACATTTAAATGCATTGCATTCTTGTTTAGGCTGATTAGTGATTATATCCATAAACAACCTGACCAGCAGCATCATTTGAATTGCATGCAAAATTCAAACGCAGTCATCAACTCGTATATAAAAGTGACGATTACATCATGGGAAGTGTAATCATCAGTGGACTCATTCATTTACAGCATGTGAAGTGTTAGAATTGATTAAATCGGTGCAGCCATTAAGATGTCTTTTCCTTGCAAGATGGAGGATAATGTGGATCTTAAGCTGCAAAGAGTCTCATCCTAATAAAAAGAGAGAATCCTCCAGGCTCTGACAAAGCTCCACTGGGAATCAGATGGAGTTTGGAAAACAATTAGTTGTGATGGTACAGAAGTGTTAGCATCACCAATCGTATCAATCCTTACACATGTTACAGTGTGGTGACTCGACGTTTCATCACAATACATGATGTTGCACTACAGTGCTCTACCGTTTTCCTATGGCTGCTGTTGAGGTACTCTTGAGCAAGGCAGCAAACTTCCAGCTACTCGAAATCAAATTGCAGGCATAGATTTAGTTCTCTGACACGTAGACTGTGCGTTTATATATATTTATACACCTGTATATACAGTATATGATTGTTGAATATACATAAGATATGACTGAGCAGTATTAAAAGTAGTTACATTTAAGTAAATTACGACCACCTCGACCAGCAACAATATATAACTACAAATGATTATTTAAACAAAAAAAGTAAAAAAAGTTTGCTATTCCAGCTTCTATCAGTAAAATTATGCTACTATGTGCATGTTTAGTAATAAGACAATGATATCATATTGAAAAATATAGGCCTAACGATGACAGGAGCCATTTATCCTCCATAATAAACTTTTATGTTGATACCTACTTTTACTAAATGCACGACTTTTACTTAATGGAGTAAGTCTATACTGTTCTATTTCCACTTATACTTAAATAAATGATCTAAATACAGCTTTTTCCAGCTCTATATTGAAGCTATATGATGTTCACACTAATATTTGAACTCATGACTCCACCCTTTAAAAGTTGCAAGATTTCCAACAAGTGAAAATATTCTCAGTGTCTTGTACAAAATGACACATTACTTCTATTTTGGAGTCTCTTATTTACTTTTTACACAGCACTACCCCTCCGAAATCCAAAGTTTTGTTCATAAGAGCCCTTACAGGTCGACCTCTTTGGGGTCGACTGACCTCAAACACAAGTCACGTCACTATGTAGGATAACATACTGCACATGTATTTGTCCGTGAACGACTTTTTTGGCAAATAAAAGGAATATATTTTATATTTGCAAAATGTTCCTTGTTCCATATGGCGAAATAACAATGCTTTATGTTAATTTATGTGAAATAGAAACGTGTTAGATTCAATTATTTTCTACATATTGGGTTTTAATAAAGATCAGAAGCACAAAATATACAGGGATTCTTTTAGAAATTCTAATCGGATTGTATTTTATTTTGAAATTGATCCAGTATTTATTACCTAATGTATTCTTATCAGTACGGGTACAATTTGCCATTTGAATTGCTGCTGAGTTGATGTTCCTACATACATGCACTCCCACACTGAAAACCTCTGTTTCTCATCTTCCTGTCTTCTCCTCTCTCTGTGTTGCTCTCTGCCTCACACAGTAGCAGGCGGGCCTGCAGCCTACCAATGCGTTCAGTGAGGGGATTTGGCCGGGCTCTAATCAATCACTGACAGATTACCTCCAAAGCCACTTCCACAGCCATTAACGCAGGACAAATGCAGAATTGCAACTGAACAAGTTGGAGTTTTTAAGCCAACACCAGGACTTCCTGGTTATTTGTCAAAGTCACTGCCGCTGAGCCGCATGAGTGGCTGCGTGGATGTGGGGCTCAGAGGCAAGCCGGCCAGGGGTTCGCAGTGTGTGTGTGTGTGTGTGTGTGTGTGTGTGTGTGTGTGTGTGTGTGTGTGTCAGGGAGAATGAGGGAGAGAGCATGAGACAGTAACAGAGTGAGTGAGTTATTGTTAGTGTGTGTGTGTGTGTGTGTGTGTGTGTGTGTGTGTGTGTGTGTGTGTGTGTTTTTGCTCACAGGTGTGTGTGTGTGTGTGTGTGTGTGTGTGTGTGTGTGTGTGTGTCTGTGTGTGTGTGTGTGTGTGTGTGTGTGTGTGTGTGTGTGTGTGTGTGTGTGTATACACATGCCGAAGGGCTGCGTCGCTCTCGGCCCAGTGAAGCTTACAGTAAATCACATTCCCTTTATTGCCAAATTTAGCAGCTTATGCTCAATAGGCTCTGCTCAAATCTACGCCGTGTCCCACCAGGACGTTAGTCTGGGCTCATAAAAGTGGATTGGCCACACACACACACTCGCCTCTGAGCAAAGACGACTCATCCCTTCTTCTATTTTCCTACATTATTTTCCCTCTTCTTTATCTGAGCTACTGGAAACACTATCTGGGCTTTTCTAATCTCCCCTTTTTCTCCCTCTTTGGGATTTCCCACCATTGTACCCCATTCATTGGGGCTTTGTTTATATATGAATAAAAGAAATTGAATATTATCATGCAACATGTTCATAGGCTGTATTACCAAGGGAACATGGTCTATTTTAAATGCACAGTTTATAAAGAAGGGACATTTTATCCTATAAGCTTTCTCCTTTATCCAAATTGATTTTGACATTTTTACGTCTTGGCAGACATGGCGGGGTTAAGTGCTGATAATTATTTGGAAGAGATGAATAAAAATATGAAATGTGTCTAGAATGGGGGACATCAAAGCAGCGGGGATTTGTTGCATGTTTTTCCTCTAATACTGTGAATATGGAACATTTGCAGTAGAGGTTTGATTAGTGTGACATTCAATGGGTCCTTTGATTTGGAACTGATTGTGGAAAAAACGCCTTTGTTTTTGCCTCCCATTAAAGAAAATTACTTGTGTATCAATTATAGCAGTGATTTAATAAATAACACATGAGGAGAAATATTAAATCTGTCCTCTTTTTTTATTTTATCGAGTGCGTATGGGGGGTGGGGGGAGCTGAAAAAGTGCAGTGGTGAAGTGATGAGGGCCGACACTGAAGTCCGCAGGCACTGGAGTTGAAATTTAGCTGTGACTCCCCCCCCCTCATGACCCCGGAGAGCGAAGGGAGGGGAAAACACCCCACACCAGCACAGGATTGTATTTGTAAGTATGTGTGGATGTGTCTTTGTGTGTAGATCCTTTTGTGCATTTAGGGTTGTGTGTGTGTGTGTGTGTGTGTGTGTGTGTGTGTGTGTGTGTGTGTGTGTGTGTGTGCACGCGTTTCTCCACCCCCCTCCTATTCAATTAAGAGCTTAAGCTCATTAGTGGCAGACTTACATCATTACCTCTCCAATGGCTAATGTCTAAAATCTATTTAGATTTATGTTGCCATTAAATCTCCTCCACCACACACACACACACACACACACACACACACACACACACACACACACACACACAGTTTGTGTCGTCACAAATCAGAAAATATGTCATAAATTCAACCTGAAAATGTCCCATATGTAAGGTTTTCCATATGAATGTGTGCCTTTTATAGCAACACTGCATATTCAACACACTTGAATCATACCTTTGCCTTGTGTATGTTAATCAGAGAAGAGAAAGAGCACGCATGGAAATACATCTACACAATATACTCCAAAGCCCTGTTTTTCTCACTTAAACATTACAGACGCTAATTTAAGGCTTTTGTCTAATTACTAACTAATAATTAGCACTGCACAACAAAAAGACTTCTTTACAAAGCCATTACACAGCGATTAGTTGAGTTTTCAATCCATTTTCATTACGCTAACAAAACCTTGATTGCATTGCAGGCTTGACAAATTTAATGAATTGATGGAATTGTGAAAACGACAATTAATTATAGACAATAGAGAGTGATAGGTGGGGCTGTAGCTCTCAGTAATAGAGCGCTCTGGCCTGCAGGAGTGTATAATCTGCTGCAGCCGCTGCTCTAATAAACACAGACTGGGAATAACAGCAGGTGGAGGAAGGAAACCATCCACTTTTCTACATATGTGCTCAGTGGTAACTCCAGGGCTTCATGTTTGACTGCAGGGGCACATGCAGAAGCGCGTGCGTTAAGTTGACCTTCTGTGTGTTTGTGTGTGTGTGTGTGTGTGTGTGTGTGTGTGTGTGTGTGTGTGTGAGGCATGACTTTGTGTCCACATTTTTATTTACACCCTTTTATTAACCCCTTACATTTGATATGACCACATTTTCAGTGTGGGTGTGATTAGGAACAATGAACTGATAGTTATTCCATCTTTGATGTCTTGTTTAAATCTGGTCTCCCCGCTGATGCTTTGATAACTAGCTAACTGGGACATTTTCATTCTAATTAGGGCTTCAATTGCTAATTCCATATTGCTGCTATAATTATCACGGGGAGATACATGGACACTGCAGGCACGTTTGGAGTCACATTTCGGGCAGACGGGGAGGCGGGTGTGCAGATTTACCCCCATGTGCACTTCAGTGGGTTCCAAAGCTGAGGCCAGGGGGCTTCTAGGTGGCCTCCAGTGTGCTATAGATGGGCTGTTTTCACACTCAATAGGCTTTAGAGCGGAGTTTATCCTCACTATACTAGGATTGGTTCACTAAACCAGTTTGCATCATTTGATATTATTTGCAACCACAATTTACAGCTTTCTTGGGATAAAATGGCTTTCATAATTATTCTAGAATAGGCTACACACTGTCCATTTTAACAAATGACTACCTCCACAGATTAAAGACTCAACTTGTCACAAATGCTTTTAAAGTTAGTGTGCAGTAGAAAAAGAAAGACTGTCTCACCTTTAATCTGTTAAAACATCGGATTCAAGTCAGTAGACGCGACTAGTTAAAGTGCAGTGCTGCTCTTCAGTCTTTCTTTTGGCTTCTAAACACTTCTCTGTTCATTCTACGCTTCATCTTTCTCACCATTTGGACTCCCATACGCACTACAAACTAGACTCCCCCTAATAACCTTATGGGCAATAAGTGGAAGTGAGGATCTTTTTTTTTTTTATTGCTTGCGTTACCCCTTTGCACGCATGCGCAGTGGGAAGCGTACTGGTCAGTCTGAGAAGCAGCTGTTCAGGGCTGGTGAAATTCCAACATGGCAGTGGCTGTGGTCAGTGTTTCCTGCGTTCATTTGGGATGGTTTCAGCTCGCACGCAACCCGGCTTAACCTCGGCACCCCCGTTCATCAGCAGAACCCCTCCCCGGGATCGATGCGACCCTAACCCCCCACGTGAGAGGTCGACCTGTCGCTAAAAAAGCAGGTAAGGAGGGAAGGATAGTCTGATCCGCTGCGTCTGCAATTAAACAGAGTGGACAGAGCAGACAGGCTCTCCGGGCAGCGCGGCTCTAGAGGACACGTTTACCTCACTATCATGCAGACATGTGCGGTTAGTCATTTTACAAGTTTCCCGTATTGCTAACGATACCTGAGCGTGAATTGCTGTGCACGTTTTATTTATTTGATTTTTTTTTTTAAATGTGATTTTCAAGGAGCGCACCTGCGCCACGGTTACATCGCAAAGGCACGTAGCCTGCACTATAGGTTGCCTGCCTGCTGTTTCTATGTGTTGGCTGTGCGGCACTCACTCAACAGGAAAAAATACACAACTTGCTATTCCAGCCTCTATCAGGCGGCTGCGGCGATACGGTTACAACAAGTTGCCCTATGCATGCGTGCAGAGAGCGGAGACAATGTCACCGCAGCATGTTTTTTTATATATTTTTTTTGACAAGCTTGGGCATTTTAGGGCGTTATCAACAGATTTAACTTAGGTCTGGGCATCATTTCCCAAACAATCACTGAGCTGCACCAGTTGATTTGCCTGTACCCCCTCCTCCTGCCTCCCTCCCTCCCTTCCTCCCCACCCCACCGCTGCCTGTCATCCCGGGCTCCACTTTCTAATGAGATGCATGTAGGTTAGATGCCTCTCCTATTGAGTTGCTCGCTCCAGTACTTGAAGGGCCCACCTTTCACACGGCTTGAAATCCGAGCAGTGCTAGGACCAAAAAAGAAAAAGTGTCTGTAACATTTTTCTCTTTTTTTTTTCTTTTTTTTTTGGTTGAAGGGGACATCTTTTTTATCCGTCACAAATTAATTCCAATGCTCTCATCTCCTCTTCCTCTCCCTCTTCCTCTCACTGTTCCAGCACGAGATGATCAGCAGCAGCAGCGTCTATGGTAGGTGGATTATTTCATTAACTTATGCACTTTTTTTTTTATTTCTTTTTTTTATTTATGTATTAGAAGGTGTAAAAATGTAAAGATGAATTCCAGTAGCTGGTGAAGGTGACACCGCACACGGAGTGTATTTATATGTATTTATTTCACTGTGTGTGTATTCACACCTTTATTTAAAATGGTGCATTTGTTTGTTTATTTCTTTTTATATAGGATAAATCTCTAAAATTGCAGCAGTCCTGTTTAGGTTTATTTTCCATCTTTATGTGTTGCTCATATCACACTAACACAGCCTTTTGTCATTCAGCAGCCACACTACCACCTGGTAATTAATACAAGCGTGCAACATTTTTAAATTACATATGGCCTAATAGATGTTTTAAGACGTTAAAATCTGTTCTCAGATATTGTTCTTGAACTTCTTCTTTTTTAAATCAAAGAGTGATGAGTGAGAGATGAGTAAGATGGATATGAGGCAGAAGTTATTTTTCCAAAACAAACTCTCACATACACACACAACTGTGTGCAGAGTTTTCTTTTCATTTGAATATAAAAATATAGAAATACAATTGTTTAATGGAACAAGTAGATGTGATTGGAGTCACAGTGAACAAGGCCTCTATCACTGCACAATCATGTGTATTATGTGTAATTATAATCAGGATTCATTTATTAGTTACACGTCATTTCATGTTTCTTACTCTATTGCAGTAAAGTTGCCAAATATTAACACGTTGAAGTGAGATCATTGTGCATTGATAACAGGAATAAACAGCGATAATGAATAAATATATCCTGCCTTCATTCAAATTGCAGGTACTTTAAAAAAAAAAAAAAAAAAAAAACGATTCATGTGAGTGGTTTGTAACGCTGCAGAGTGTCATTGCAGGCAATGTTTTCTACATTCATGTAGAACAATGGTGGATTGTTGAAATAGAAAATAGCCATCCCACCCTGTTGCAAGTAAGAACGGCAGCGGATACTTTTCGAATGAATAGTTATGTTCGAGACCACAATGTGCTTTCTGTTGGGCTGAACTTCCACGATTGCACATTCTTGGTTTTTGTAGCAGTTATTAGTGAGGACTCAACCTTTCACCTTTGATCTGTCTCTCTCTCACACATGCAGCATGTGTAACACACACACACACACACACACACACACACACACACACACACACACACATACACACAAGTGCATCAGCAGCACATGACGTGAAGCAAATAACTGTGTGTGTGTGTGTGTGTGTGTGTGTGTGTGTGTGTGTGTGTGTGTGTGTGTGTGTTACACATGCTGCATGTGCATTTGCAAATGTGTGCATATTTGGGTTTATAGGTGTGTCCACATGGTGAAACTTTAACTGTAATGAAAATATAGAATGTTTTCTATTTGGATCTCAGGTGTTCAAATGACCTAAAATGACATATTACAGATATAAAGGTATGCACTTATTTACAATTGACACATACAATTGCATATTTTATGCACCTTTGTAATTTCAATTTGTTCATAATTGATGGGTTTTTGATTACACTTGTGATTCAGATTTGTGGATGAGATTTTATGAGAGATATTGGAGGATATGCAAAGAAGTCTCAGCTTGCCTTTTTGCTGTTTTTGTTAAAGAAGAGAATTCTAGATGACCATATGGTCATTGAGTTTGTATGTACTGTACAGAGAAAGAGAGAGAGAGAGTGTGTGTGTGTGTGTGTGTGTGTGTGTGTGTGTGTGTGTGTGTGTGTGTGTGTGTGTGTGTGAGCCGAGAAAACCCAGGCGCAGCTGTGCGTGTGTTGGTTCTGTGTGTAATGTAAATAATGTAGACACTCAGCGGTTTGTTTATTCCTCTAAGTCTATTTGTTTGCTACAGTCCCCGGCTTAAGATCCGTCCCTCTGCATGCGCTGTCTGCTCATGTTGCAGTGACAGTAGCAATAATCCCCCTCCATTATACACGTAACGTATCGCCTCACATCTCCGGCAGCCCCCCGATACAGCTAATAGGGACAGAGAGAGGAGAGATAACAGGAATAGAAGAAAACGTGCTTTACAAACAGGCAACCCTTTACTCTGCCTTTATTTATCTAAATACTTTTCCCTCAAATGAATAAAGAGAGCCGGTGGGCTGCGAGGGTGGCTACGCTACTCCCAGTGGGGCCGTATAAATACATTATCCTGACACTTTCTATCAGTCTGTAATGTTTACCATTAAAAGCTGTTTTACCGTCCCGGAGCCACCGGCGTGCGATCTAGCCCGCCTCGTGGGACTTCTGCCCGATGTGTGGAAATATTGTTCATTTTAGATACACACACACACACACACACACACACACACACACACACACACACACACACACACAGACATTTGTTAGTCTCAGCCGCGTCCATATCAGTGGATTTTTCTTGTCTGCACGTCCCGACAAAGGGCCTCTTCAAACGAGACCCAACCAGGGTTGTCATCTTTTAGCAAATATGTTAAGTGTTATCTTTTGTGCTCTCGGCTCGCCGAGCGGAGCTGGACCCCATGGGAGCCCGGCGCATGCAAATAGAACAAATCCCTCTCGGATCCGTCTGTCTGTTTCACTCTCTCCATCTTTCCTCTCTCTGTCTCATCTTTCTCTCTCCCCCCACCCCCCCCCCCCTCCCCTTTCCTCCCTCCACGTTTGCTCGACAGTGCGTCAGCCTGTCTTGTCTCCTTGCTCTCTCATCTATTTCACTCTTTGTCCACTTATTTTCCCCTCATCTCTCTCTCTCTCTCTCTCTCTCTCTCTCTCTCTCCGTCCCAGAAGACAGTGCTGGGGCTGTGTGTGTCAGCTAACTGTAGCGCGGCTGTGTAAGTCTTTGTGTGTTTCCCTACATGCTCGCTGACAGCCCCTCCTCGCTGATCTAAGTTCCTCTCCCAGAGACGGCAGGCAGCTGTCGGTAGCGCCGCTGCCCGAAACACGTTTCTCCGTAGATGAGTGGACGCCTATTCCTTAAAAATCCTTGACACCGTGATCCACTCAATCCTCCTCCTCTTTCTCTCCCCCTCCTTTCCTCCTTCAGTATTGGTACACTGGCTTTTGGGATTTAGTTGGGGCGGGGGGGGGGGTTCAGTGTTGCTGTGACTGACAGTTTGTGTCGGTTGGTGGATTATTTTTTTTTTCGTGTTGCAATTGGAGTCAACCCTTTCCTCGAACACTCACTCACGCACAAATTATATTCATTCTGCCCTCATGTCTTTCTCCCAGTGCCGTCTGGTTATTATCCAGTCAAAATCTGATGGGTGTACTTAAGGCGAGGGGTATCCACACAAGACTGACTCAGTGGTGGAATAATACTTTCAGCTCACTACTGCGGAACCTGCTGTAACCTGTGATGCTTTATACCAAGATGATGCTTTTATGTATCACAGTTGAACCATCAGATGTTTTATCAGGTTTCTAACCAATGCTCAGCATGTGATGTTACTGATACTGTTGAGTTAGGTATTGTAAAAGAAAATCCCCCAAAAAAAAATCCTGGAGAAGAAATCTGCAAATCTGCATCTGAAGAAATGCATTTCAAATGATCTAATAGTAGAAAAGTCACTACATTAACAGATGAAATAAAGACCAGAGCAGCTCCACAATCAGATCACGGTCAATATAATAACAGCTAGGGACCTTTTTAAAGCCAGTAGAGCCAAAGCTGATCTGAGATCAGTGTCACCAAATTTCCAGATTTTTATGCCTCTTATTTTCCACCCATGAAGAGACATTTAGCTAAATTCATCTCCATGTTAATTCCAGCATTAAAAAGCATTATCTCACTTTCTTTGAACTCCGAATCCCCCAAAATGTTTGAACTGTCTTTGGTTTATGTAATGCGTCATTTTCATAGGTTTTAATCAAATCAAAGCTGTAGATTTTTCCCCCCCTTTCCCTCCTACCTTCTTTGCAATCCGCTGCCCCCTTTTCTGAATTTTGAGCAGACCCCAGCTCACCTCCCATTACTCTTTACCAGCAATCTCCACCACCCATGGCCCGGATTCTCAGGCAGATATTAAAACATTCAGCATGTGGAAGTGTTAAATATGCTAAGGACTTATTAAAAAAAAGGAAGAAAAAAAAAAAATCTAACTTCCACTTTGGAATATTCCGCACTGTTAGACAGCGATAGAGATGGCGGCGTACAGCTTATCCTTTACATTGTGCCTTCAAATGAGAAGGCGCAGTTTCTAATTAGGTTATTGCCACGGAAGTCTTAAGTTAAATTGTGCATTGATATGCGGAGGAGCTCATCACTCATTTGGCCCGACGATGGAGGACGCCAACGAGAGCCTTTTTATTCCCCCACAAGGGCCATAGAAAATGACAGCTATGAGAGAGAGGAAGGATCTGACTGTAATCTCTCGCCACTGCTGCTCTTCAGTCTGGCTCTGGCTGGATGATCTGATTTTGGTAACAGCGAGCTCAGGCTAGATAGTGACCGTCTGCTAACCCCCCCACCCCCAGCCCCACCTCCCGTCTGCAGCTCAGCTTGAACGTCTTGATTAGCGAGGCATCTTGCGCGAGCCGCAAGTAAGTCGGACACTTTTGTCTGCGTGGCGGCAAAGGTGTGTGTGTGCGCGCGTTAATGAACAATGGCTCATTTGGTTCGAGGGAGAACTGGGGTGCGTGTGTGTGTGTGTGTGTGTGTGTGTGTGTGTGTGTGTGTGTGTGTGTGTGTGTGTGTGTGTGTGTGTGTGTGTGTGTGTGTGTGTGTGTGTGAGAGAGCTTGGCAAGCTGCCAAGGGATGGACACAAAGGATGTTGAGTGGCTGGGCGTGTGGCACAGCATCTCTGAGCTGCCTGTGGCCTCTGGGAGATGGACACAAACAGGGAGCGAGAGCAAAAACAACTGCTGTTGCTACATAGCAATTAAAGTCATTATCGAATAGTCTGCCAATGCTTTTTTTATTTATTAATTTTTTTTCGTTCGGTCTGTGTAAGGTCAAAAAAATAGTAAAAAAAAATACAAATCACAGCTCCCTAGAGGCCAAAGCGACATCTACAAATTTCTCGTTTTGTCTCATCAAAAACTCCTAAACCCCACATATATTTAATTTCTTATCATATATGACATTAACAAGTGGCAAATCCTCCCGTTTGAGAAGCTGTAACCTGAGAAACTGCAGCATTTTTTCACTATTTTTGCTTCGACTGAAAGGATTAATAGATCACTTAAATAGCTGCTGATTATTTTTCTGTGGATCGACTAATCGTTTCAGCTCTAGTCTACGTCATTTCTAACTTGCACCTGTATGTACGTGGTGATGCCTTTAATTAGAGCCACAACTAAGGGTTTAATTGTAATAGCGATAAATCATCAGACAATCGATATCTGTCTATCCCAGTTTCCAAGAGTCCACGGCGACGTCTTTAAATATCTCGTTGTGTCTGACCAACAGTCCAAAACCCAAAGATATTGAGTTTACAATCATATAAAGCAGAAAAAAGTAGAGATCGAAAGTAGATAATCCTCATTTTAGAAAAGCAGGAACCATTATTACTATTTGTACTTGAAAAATGACTTAAAAAGGACTTCTCTTCATGTACCAAGGCCGGCTGGGCAAGAAAGTGGTTTGTATGCTTACCCGTGATCGTGTGTGTGTGTGTGTGTGTGTGTGTGTGTGTGTGTGTGTGTGTGTGTGTGTGTGTGTGTGTGTGTGTGTGTGTGTGTGTGTGTGTGTGTGTGTGTGTGTGTGTGTGTGTGTGTGTGTGTGTGTGTGTGGGCCAAGTTTCCCTACCGGAAGCATGCGAGAGCATTAGGATGTTGCTTGTACAACTCGGTTGGCAGGATGGACACATGTGGTAGATAGCTAATGATAGCGTGCAGCGTATAATGAGATCCTACTCTCCGTCTGTCTCCCCTACCTGGCATCATGCATTAACCATACAAGAGGAAGAGGAGGCACGCATGGTATTGACTTTTGAGTGGGTGTCTGCTTGTCCGTTGTTGGTTTTGTTTAGCACTCAGAGGTCAGCATGGCTGCAAGCGCCGCACATTTATAACAAGTATATTTTTTTGTTTTATTTTCATAGCGGGCGATCATTTTTTGTAAGGAGAAAATCTCTCCTCATCCGTACCTCTTGTGCTCTGTTAAATGTTTGTAAATTGATTTAGGAAGTGTTGCAATGTATATGCTTAACAAGCCAAATGGGTTCACTTTGTGGGTTAGTTTGTGTGTTCAGAAGATTATTCTATTAATGTATTCCACACACTCATAATCCACAGTATGTTGTGCGTGAGGGAGGCATTGGCAGTGGTCCATCTTCTTGCCCAGTAACATATATTTATCCTCTTCACTACACAATCCTCTAGGCCGCTCAAATCCCCCAGGGGGTCCCAATGACATGCTTACTAATGTGTGCTTTGGAAACGGAGTGCTATTGTATCCCCTAAATCTCACAAAGCACTGTATGATTTGCCCATTGTCGTTAAATCGCTTTGCTTGTGCCAAGTACTTGCATCTCACAGAGGCTTAATGCTTTGAGGGTTTCAGGAACAGCTTCGAGTTCCTCTTTTGTTGATTTCGGGGAAAAATGCCAAGACTGCTGCGCTGAATATTGTTTTGAGTATGGAGGAGGGAGGGGAAGAAGGGCCATTGCCAAGCGACTCCATTGAGCCCTGTGAATGGGCCATTCATATTTAGGAGAATCACCCAGATGCCATATTGTTGGCTCAACAACGCTAAATATTCTCCAACAAGGATGGGATTGTAACAGGTTTTTCAATTGTGCAAGTGTGGAAAAGAACGTTGGAAAATTGGGGAAAAAACAGTTCAGCCCTCAGTCTCTCTGAAAAGACATAATAGTGTTCCTACTTTGCTAAAAATTGTTTTCTTTATGTTGGTTGTCAAGTGAGAATAGAGGTGTTGGTCAAAATAGTCTTTCTTTTTTCTCCCTACAAGCATCAGGCTCTCTGCCTTGCTCTGTACAGGATGTCAGTCAAATGATACATTTTGAAAAGAAAAATATTCCACACATCTATAGCATAAGACAGGTGCGTCGGAGAGGGACGAGTTGGTCAAAAGTTGTAAAGAAACTCCTGCACACTGTCTAACTTGCAAAGATCAATTTACAAAATAAAGCAACTCAAAGGGACTTTAATCTTAATATATCTTGTTAATAAACACCTTTTTAGGAAAAGGTTTACATATATTAATACTTTTATATATATTCAATATATGTCCTTAGAACTACATTATAGTGTGTCATCAATCCCTTTGTTAAATGTTTATATACTGCTTATAAATGTTAATAAGGGGAGCTAAAGTGTTAATGTGTAAGCTGATAAATGTATGTATGTACTGTATTTCTTTAAACAACAGCCTCAACACTTACCAATGTGTATTTTAAGCCTATACCAATTACTAATTTGGAATATTAATGATTTTAAAATGTGTTAAAAATGACATTTAGAAATATCGGTGCCATATGAAGTAGTAACTTAACTGTACTGTGAGCCTTTAGAAGGTTACAGTCCAAAGTGCAAAAAGAAAAAGAGGCTTAAAATATCACTCTTGTCCGAGCAGTTTCTGAAGCTCGTCGCTGCCGTAAGATGTTGTGTCTTTAACAGGAAGCAGGGGATGCTGCTTGCTATGGCGGCATCAGGGATTGGATCCCAGACCAGCAGGGTCATACAGCCGAGGTTCTCTCTCCTTGCACACAGAGCTCTCATATGGTCCGGCTCCACTAAGCAACCTTGAAACTGCCGCTGTAAGCAGCTAACCCCTGTCCCTGTCCCTGCACCGTCAAACAGTCTATACAGGACTTTGCAAAATGTCATTGTGATCTTTTATGTCTTGCATGCACTGAGTATTAATCACGGCTGGATCTGCGCCTGAGAGGCTGATCAAATTTATTGTTTGGCTGCACGGGACAGTAATGGGTGTTTAATTACTCAATAAAAGCCCTTTTATAGATTCCCAGGCCTCCTGTGTGTTGAGCAAATGGTATTGATCTGTCTCCGGGCTGCAACATGATAGCCTGTGAAGGAGAATTAGAGCCCTTCGCCTGCTAGCGCTTTCTCATTCATTAGCTGCATTAGCCAGAGGGTGGTTAAGACGTAGCATCATTGTTAATACCAGAGTCTCAAAGGTTTTTGTGTCTGCCTGGTGTTGTAAAGCTCCGTGCACCTCATTTACACAAATATGGATTAGATGAGCAATGAATAACATTGACCGGTGTGGAACGTGTTTGAATAGGGATCTCCAGGAGAGTCGTTTTTTTGTTTTGTTTTGTTTTTTTTAAACATTTCCCCTTTTAACCACAGCATAATCCACAGGACATAATTTGACTCCCTTAGCCGAGCTGTGAGCTGTATTAGTCGGCTACCATCTAGACCGCATGTTTAATCTCACCTCTTCCCCACCTTCTAATCTGTAATCTGACGGCTCCTCTTCCTCATCCTCAAAGGATATATATTCTGTAATAATAATTCTGGATCTCCGTCCTCCTGCTCACTCTGCAGTCTGGACTCACAAAAGGAGAAAACGGCTGAATGATGATGACAGTGAGCCGTACCGTGTCTCCCTATGGTTTTCCATGCAAGCATACATGTTTGGTGTCCAGGCCACTGTATCTATTATTTTTTTTTTTGCCTAACTGCATCTGCCTTGGGTCCATTGTTCTTTTATGTTCAGAGCATATTGCTGCTTCTGTGAACCAGCACCACTTCTCTTGATGCACGGCAAAAACCACTGCAATATCTCCCTTGATGTGTTTATATCAAATGAATGTGGCCTATTACAGACGTGGTGGAGTCAGTTGGGTGGCTTTGTGGACGAAAAAAAGGGCCTGCAAGGGACCATGAAAGAGACATTGTCCACTATGGACCATACAGTTCCTTTGTAGATAAATGGATTTTCATGCTTATCAACTGGGACACTGACATGAGTGAAAACTGTGGAGAATGTGGAATTATTCTCACTCCTCGGCCGTATACATGGACAACTGTAGTTTCAAGTGTGTGTGGTCTTTCATTGTCCTGCAGCAAGGTTTTTTTTTTTATATTTGGGTGTATCATTCAATTTGGAACAATGTGCACTGTTAATGCCAGAAATGGGCATCGTGCATGCAGCCAACTATATCCGTCTGGGAAAATGTTGCTCACTGAACTCCCCAATCCACATTTAACATCAGGTATATACTGTACTGTATGTACATACTGTTGGAGTTGGGTGACTTTATATCTCTCAAATGTCAACTTCATCAGAACAGAGGAAACTAATTTAGCTTTTCGCTGGATCATCATACATTTATTCTTACTCAATCACATTTGGTTTTGAGAAGGATCCAGTAGAGCTGGCCAATATGGGCAAAATTGATATAATGATGATAATAATAGGAATACTTTTCAATACAACATGGATGACAGAATGGATACATTTTAGACAACATGTAAAATGATGGAATTGATGTTCAGTGCAAACAGAAAATAAACCAAGTATTTAAAAACTTTTGCAATTGCTTTGCAATTTTTAAGTTGTTGCAATTTTTATTAAAAATAATATTTTTTTACTTTCTTTTATATAACAACAAAACAGAAACTCTTGCCTGTCTATTTAAATATTATCTCCGTAAGTTGATGTCTGCTTGGCTAAAGATAGTTTTGAGGAAGTATTTTTCTACAGAAATAATCTTGGCCATTGCTTTACGTTTGTTTTTAAACTGTTAGCTAGCAGGTAGCTCGGCAGTTGTTGAGTGTAAATGACAAAAGAATCTTCCGTTAAACTTAAAGGTTATCGCACTTAACGTTAACGTATCGATAGTCCAATATCGAAACATTGTCAGCTGTTATCATTAAATGAAAACAGCACTTTTGTCATGTTATGTCATGATCACATTCAAGTATTTTTCAAGTAACTGCCTTATTTAATCTGATTCTATTCAATCAGTAATCACAATGTAAGACACAACCACAGTATTAGTCAGAAAAACTGATGTAAGATATTTTCCTCAAATTGTTCCGCCCTATGAGGTTCTTCAAAAATCCAATCTTTTAACAATTTTGTCCATTTTTTTGCTACAGCTTGCTCAGAATTATTAATTTGGGCTGCAGAATTTTGTAAAAATAACACAGTATGATCCTAAGAACATTACAACTCCACCCAAAGCTGCCTTTATTACCCAAACCCATAGAGAAGCATACATCATCATTCAAAAAATACAATAAATTAGGCCTATACGCAACCATATGAAAGTTATGAATGAACCCCGTACGGACATAAACCAGCCCCCTTGTTTCATGTTCTAATCCTCGGGACACGTGTACATATATGCAAGCATGCCCACACAGACGCACATTAAACCCTGTTCACATTCGGCTGCCTGTGGGGCTCGAATGAGAAGCGATGTCTACTCGATGCAGAGCCAGTGATCTAGGTAATCTGCCTGTGCTGTGGGACAGGTCTATTGGTCCACAAATCAATTGGCTTCATGTCCGTGCCATTAGGCTAACATGGCGCTGCTGAGGCGCTCAGAGCGGTAAACAGACTGTTTAATTCCCCTGGACACTGGCCAGGTGGACACTCCTCCTCCTGCTGCTTCCTCCTGATCACTCCGTTTTATATATTTTTCTCTTCCTCCCCTCATTCTACCGTCCTCTTACATTCACTCCACTTCAGTCAATGCTGTATCCTCAGAGGACGAGTGCTGACAGGAATATTGCTTGGAGGGGTTGCGTGTGTCTATGTGTGTGTAAAGAGGAGAGATTTTGGCCAATGAACCCTTGCTGTGCTCTGTCCTACAGTGCTGTGTCTATACTGAGTAAGTGATCCCTTGGGATGCAGTACACACATCAGCATCCCTCCCAGTCTCTCTCTCTATTTCTCTGTCTCTGTCTCTCTCCCTCTTTCTCTCTCTGTATGTGTTTGTTTCAGTCTTTGTTTCTCTCTCAGTGTATCTCTTTCCCATTCTGTCTCTGTCTCTCTTTCTCTTTATATATCCTCCCCCCTCCCTTTTTCTTTCTACCTCCAGACAGAGGCAGCAAACAAGTACAGTAATATGAGGGGGCTGCATCAGAAACAAACACAAACACACACACATACACTCATGATTAGAAAAATGCAGATTTATGCCCAGGCTGCAAGAAGTTTATCACTTCCTTTTGTGCACAGCTACACCAAATAAAACAACACCTCCGTGCTCTCGTTCCGCCGAGCTTTTGGTTTCCCTATATGGACGCGACTAATGACTTAGCTTGTATAACGTCAGCAATTCAATTTATCCACTTCACCGCCGCGCGTCCTGTTTTGTGCGAGTCTTTGTGCTACGGCATGGTAATTGAGCCAGCGTGTCTTGACAGATGAGTGTTGCTGGCAGTATCACTGTTTGTGCGTCTCATTTCCTGCACGCTGTTGCCGATTGACTGATAAGATAAGAGGCCCGTAGCCAGGTCTGAGAGCTTCAGCGCAACTAACAACCGAAGCCGTGATCCGTGATGAAGCGGTGGTTGGGCACTCGCAGAGAAATCTGGGCCCAACAATGTGAGTGAGTGTAAAATGTACAGAACAAACACAGAATTAAATGTGCATTTGGAGCATTTTTTGAAGTTCAGCTGGACAGCAAACCTTTAGTAAACGACACAGTAGAGAAATCAGTGTTGTGTGTTCAGATTTGCTCGTAGTGCCAGGACGTTTTCCTGTTGCTAGGAGACGCTGAAACCCTCTGACACATCTGGTCAGCTGTTGCACAAGATGTTGACAAGGGTTGGAGCATCTGCAACAGCATGATATTGTTTACAAAATGAAAATTCAGCCGTGCAGGTACTGTAGGGCTGCTGGCTGAGTACATGTCTTCAGAAGCAGGCAGTCATCAAGTTTTGAATGTAAAAAAAAGAAAAAAGGGATTAACAAAAAAGTTTATTCATTTTGCAGGAAATTACTGTATCATGACTGCTTTCCAAAACTGAAAATATCATGGCCTGAATATCAAGCTGTGCTATTGGCCCTTTGTTCCTCTGCCTTGACTCATCTCCCTCCTGGGACTTCAGTGGCGGAATGACATTCCCCTTCCAACAGGACAGCACAGTCACTCCTTAGCTTATGTCACAGCTCATCTCTTCAAAAAATACTGCACGTCCTTTTTTCACTGCTAATTCGCACACCCTTTTTTCTTCAACCTCTCTACCTGATCATATTCTATCCATCCATCTTCTTTACGGACAAGAAGACGTTTATCTCTATGCGTCTTATACTTTTGTGTAGCATTTTTGTGTCCAGATGATAAACAAGTATACAGATCCTGTGTTTGCCTCAGGGTTGGAGCTGCACCCTGCAGTAATAAAGCTGTAATTATTTATTTAGAGTGACAACTAAAGTTTCTAATGCGGCTGCTGCGAGAACTATTGCACTGAAAATATGTGAAGGTACATTAAGTTGCCAACACACACACACACACACACACACACACACACACACACACACACAAACATTCACATTGTTATCAAGGTTCTTGGATTTTGGCATTTCAACTTCAACACTGACTGGAATGTCCAGATCTTTATCAAACATTTCATATTTTTGTCAGCTGCATTGTAGCGTAAGCAGTTGAATGAACTGAATTGTTCAGGCCAGCGTCAGACAAAAAACTTCAATATGGGGAATTGAAGTCTACTGGCTGCCTGGCCTTAGTGGTGACATCTGAGAATGTTGAACCAATAAAAAGACACAGTTTAAAGTGCCCATATTATGAAAAAATCACTTTCTGGGATTTGGGGTGTTATTTTGGGTCTCTGGTGCTTCCACACGCATACAAACTTTGAAAAAAAAACCCATCCATGCTGTTTTGAGTGAGATACGGTTTCTGAATGTGTCCTGCCTTCAGTCTCCGGGTGAGCTGTTCAAAATCTGCACGGCTTTCTACGTCACTAGCCGAGACGAGGGGCCTAGGGGGCTAACCGTTAGCATGCTAGCTCGTTCTCAATGGCAAAACACCGCTACAACACACATACAAATTCACCCTAATTTACAAAATAAATTGTATAGAACTACTTCCATGTCCCTGTTCTGCAGGTATTCCACACAAAGTTGGAAGTGCGCCCTTGTTTAGAAGAAGTCTCCCAGCTAATCCTGCCTTGTACAGGCCAGAGTTGCACAAACAGCTAGCTAGCTCATGTAATCCTTACCTAGCTACTGGGCATGTGCAACTGACAACAAAGATGTTACAGAAGTTGAGAGGTCTCACTCTGTAGCTAAAACAGAGACCTGACACAGGGTGAAACGAGGTTCTGCAGAAATGTGCAGTACAATAAAAATATGGTGTTTTTTGAAAATTAAACCATGTAAACCTATTCTGATACAATCTCAAATTACAATTATGAACCTGAAAATGAGTATAATATGGCCACTTTAAAAAGCTGCTTATTAGATCTAAAATGACTGAGTTGATTACTGGATTAGTAAGCCAAATTCACAGCTCCTCTCTGGTGTAAATATTAGGTTTGATTTGTCTTCTATGATGCTAAATTGAGTATCATTCGGCTCTAGGCTGTTGGTCGGACAAAACAAAACATGTTTTTTTCTGACCTTTTATTGACCAAACAACTAATTGAAAATGATCTGAATTCTGAGCTACTTTCTAATTGCAGCTACGACTGGAAATAAACAAACTCATCCACATTTTCATCCATGTGTGTTGCCAAATTCCAAATTCCATTACTCCTCAGATAATTTGGTCTTATTATTATCCGTTGGGCGAAAAGTAGCATAGAGCATACTAGTTATCTCTATCTTGCGTTAGCTAAAAGAGCAATAGCGTAGATGGGTAAGAGTTCATGCCATGGGTCAGACGGCCAGTGAATTAGAGTACGAGGCACGGCCTGGAGATTTTAAATTCAAACGCATCATTACATATTAGATATTACTTTTGAGGTGTAATGATAGTTCTAATTTGAATAAAAAGTGACAACCCATGTTTAGAGTTAGTAAGCTTTCCTAATATTTTTTAACAGAAGAGGTGGTGATTAGGGTTGGGCATCGAGAACCGATTCCTACTTGGAATTGTTTCAAAAATTACGATTCCATTGGAATCATTTAGAGGATTTGGTTTCAAATCCGATCATCGCTTCCCAATTTAACATGCGCAAGTTTTGGTTTCCGAAGCGGCCAGGCGCTTGTTGTGTTGCAGCCTTGGAGCACAGTAAGCAGCACTCTAGTGTGGCTTTATTTTACATTGAAAAAGCGGTAAAACTGCAAACCACCATTGAATCAAACTAGAACTTTCCTCTTATTTGTGATAATAGGCATGTGACCCGTTTCAGCTCCACCCCTCAAAGAATCGGGATCGAGAATCGATAAGAACCAGAATCGAAAGGTAGAATCGGCCCAACCCTAGTGGTGATGGTATTTTATTTATTACTCTACCCGTATAGACAGCAGGCGGCAGAGTACAGAGCTTTAAATACTTTATACTGCATGTTTTTTTTTTTATTAGTACAGCTGAGAGAATCTGCCAGCAGTGGTTGTCATTTTGGCCTGTGAAATCAGCCGTCGGCGCATAAACTGAGACGCCTGTGTTCACAGTACAGAGCCTACTACCGTGTTCCTCGCCTGTGAATGTGATTACAGCTATTGATCGATAGACAATGACACAATGCTGGTGGATGTCACCTGAGGAGAGCGAGTGTGTGTGTGTGTGTGTGTGTGTGTGTGTGAGATATCATACATGTGTACGTGTGTGAGTGACTGAGAAAAACAGAAAGGAAATGCGTGTCCATATGTTGGTGCTTTGGTCCATATGCTGGTGTCCACGCATGTACAGTGCATACAGACTGTACGCGGGTGTGCATGCGTGCGTGTGTGTGTGTGTGTGCATGTTAAACCCAGATCCAGTGTGGTAATGTGAGATCAGACGTAGCCTGTTAGCCGGAGCCTTACATCTGCTGTCAGCCACTCGCTCTAACTCTGTTAAGGACGTTATTGATTGCTCATTATTACCCCGTTCCCTGAAAGATGAGCGTCCCCTATGATCACATTAAATCTCTCCTCTGTCCAATTCTCCTGAGATGCCTTCTGCTCATCGGTGCCCATCAAATTCCTCCTCCGAGATCTGATATCAAGCAGCCTGATGTTTTTCATTGCCTCTGGTTCTCTTTGCGTCTTGTTTGATTCACTCCAAACTCTTTATTGTTTTTCTTTCTTTCTTCTTTTTTTTTCAGTTTGGCTAATTGATGTCTTTAGTCTGTGTAATGGAAATCAGCAAACACGGATGAGCAACATTTGAAATTATGATTTGTTTTCTTTTTATTAGCGCAAAGAGACGCGTCAGGTTTTCATGTTAACTTTGTGATCCGTGTTTATTGACTTGATAGCAAACAAGAGGAGCTGACAAGAGAGTCTTAATATGTACTTTATTTGACAGAGTGGGGCTATTTTAGCTCTGTTCCATTTTATTTAAAAGGCACCAACACCTCATTGTTAAAGGTTTATCTTCAAACTATCATGTCAAACTTAGTCTCATTCCACATTTCACACGTTTGCCTTTGAATTTGCTTACAAATTCAAATGCCTCCCCTTTGAAGTTGCGTGCCCTTTCTTGTGCCTCACGTTGTCATTTTTCGCTGACGATGAGCAGTTGTTGAAGGTGTCACACGTCCGCCAACCCCTGTAAAGTTTGGGACTGTTGAAATCCAGCCCTCAGTGAGAGGCCATCTCATCGGCCGCCGCCATCCCCATGAATAATGCAGAGCTATTGACTGTGTCAGTCGAGTGCGAGGAGATGCGGCGGCCGCCAGCTTGATATTCAGCTGCTGAAGCTGACTGGATGCCCTCACTTTGAGACAAACTGCTGGCAGACTGCTCTGACTTGAACAGACAGGACCTGAATCTGCTCGTATGAGATGAATGCTGTAGTGTTGCTGTGGACGTGTCCAAAGGAAGCCAGAGTTTCTGTTTGAGAGGCAGATATGAGTGGAGACGCACATGAGTGTGTTCATAAAATCTGTATAGACGCATACCCACATATTTGTATTGTATAACACACCAGATCCTCACGTGTGTGTGTGTGTGTGTGTGTGTGTGTGTGTGTGTGTGTGCGTGTGCGCGTGCGTGCGTGCGTGTTGTGTACGTGCGTCCTCCAGCCTGCAGCCTGCAGAGAGCTCTAGTGAGAATCTCCTGCCCCCTCGACACGACCAGTTCAGTCTCAATGCCACCGATCGATGGGCGTATTGATCCGCTGTTTGACTGTTTAGACAACCTGTGTGAATTCCAGCATAATGCGAGCCACAGTGGATTTAAAGATGTGCGCAGGCTTCAAGTGCGCGCGCCGCTGTCATACCTGAGCACTCGTTCCTTCTAACACCCGGAGCTGCAGATACACAGCACATGTGAGTTCAGACGGAGAATAAGCAGCTGTAGGACCAGCTTGACAGCCTTGTTGAGGCGTCCTGATGAATCTGTGTGGGCTGGAGCTCATAGCCGCTATCGGTAGAGTTTGAATCCAAATGCATGTACTGTACTTAAGCGACATGTCCTCTTGTTTCACTCTCACCTATCCTGTCAGTCAGCACTACATCCTGTATATTCTGCTGTCACACAAAGCCTAACAAGTTTCGTGGATCGTGGATCTGAGTCTAAGCGACTCCATTTTTCCTTTTTTTATTGGGACACAGTGAGATTGCGTGAGTTGGCAGATCTTACCAGAATCTATATGAAGTGTGCAGGATTTGACACTCCAAACATGCACTGTGAAGGATCCTGCGAGTTCACAGGCTGGTGGTAGAGGTTATCCCAGCTAGGGCCTCTTCAGTAATCCACACACCCCACCACAGGCACGCACGCACACATGCACACACACCTTCGCACGTGCGCCACTCACGGCGGGCGTTAATCTCCACCAACTGCTGTTGAACTCTAATCTTGCTTGCTTGCCAAGTTCTTCCACTGCAAAAATCCATCTTAACGAGTCATGTGACAGCTTTGAAATTGTCCATTTTATATATTAGCCCTAGTGATGAAATTACAGTTTAATATATATCTTCTTTACATTTTTCCATTATTTCATGAATTTTCTCAGCTCTTTAGCACAATGCTGTACTTGTTTTGAAGAAAGTAATACTTGTTGTCGTCTCGTTAAAACTGACAGTTTTTGCAGCGTAGTTAGTATTTGGCACCGAATTGGCCTGCTGTTGTCAGACATAACAGTCTATGGAGCCGTGGTCCAAGTCTACTGTCTGACTGAGTGCACACCCCCTTCTCCCCACCACAGCCCCCCCTTATCCAAACCACCCACCCACACACATAAACACACACATTGAGACGCACACAGCCCAGTGCAGACAGACATAAATGCATCCACAGATGGTGACACTCCAGCAGTCACTCCTGGGCTGTCTGTCTACGTGCCAGCGATGATAACACACACAGACACAGACACACTCACACACACACACACACACACACACACACACACACACACACATACAGACATATGCACACACATACACACAGCCTGGCGGCAACAAACACGGTGATGCATCATTGAGCATCGGCTGGTTTTTCTCTAACTGCTGAGGGGAAATCAGTGTGGTGTTAAGTAACCATTCATGTGGAGACGAGACCACACACAAACAAACATCGCACCTACACTTCTTAAAATACATTTACCTCGGCAGAATAATATAATATGATTGAATAGTATAAAAGTTCTCTCACAGACACAGCTTAGTATCTGGGTACTGTTGAAGCTTTTCCACAAGTGGGATCATTGATATGTTAATACACTCCAGTATCACTATTTAATTCCCTTGACAAATATCGCTTTCAAACTTTTCCTTCAATTGTGATATATTCGTTTGTTGATGCATTGTTAATGTTTCCACTCTGGACCGGAGTATGCTGTGTAGGTAATCGCCCACTCTGGGACTGCGGCGCCGCTGTTTGTGATGTTGATCTTCCGGAGGATTGTATTTGAATAATGAGGGAGGCTGGAGCGTTCTCTTGTGCAGAGTGTCTCGGCGCTGCTGTGGTAAATGACCTCTGAATAGTTGTTTTGGATTAGCCATCAAAGTCTTCTCTCAAAGTGGCCAATAGATAGGTACTTCCAGAAATGAGTCACTTGAAAATGATCATTGCCGCCGTTGCCGTATAAGATAATGGATAACCATTACACTCCATTTTCCCCAGCTCCTCACCCACACAACGCCTGCTCTTGAAATATGATGCATCCACTGTGCTTAGTGAGCACTTAATGTCCAAAAGCACCGTGTTTGTTGAGATTTACAACTGCACCAGCAGGAGGGGGGCAGAAGAAAGAGTGCGTCGTCGGCGAATAATGTTGTTCACTCAATAATTATCTCATTTTATTTACGAAGACAGACAGCTTTAGACGAGGTTAGAGGCTTCCTCTCTATTATCTCCACCTGCCACCCCTCTACTGCAGCCCCCCCTGGCCCTAAATGACGTCCTTCATGTCGAGGACTTTCCGAAGTTTCCATCGAGGAGGAAGGTGCGAGAGCGTCCTCAACGCCGCTTGTATGGGAAGAGTGTAGGGCAAGGGAATAAAAACCCCAACAAAGTTACAGCACAGCTTTCATGAATTGGTAGCCGGATCAATGTCATTTCTAAAAGGATTAGGCCTCCTCTCAGAAATCTATTTTAATTACTGAACACACAGGTAAATAAAGTGGTGGTGGTTCACAGGTATGGATCTGGGCGTCAGAGGAGTATCAATAGTATGTGGCCCATGTTAACCTCAGGGGTACTCTAAAAGATCCTGCGCCTCAGGTAGGAGCACATCAGCAGCGGCCTCAGAGCAATTTGAAGGGAATGTTCCTGACAAACACTGCAGACATGGACAGTGTAGCTTTAACTGACACCAGTGTAGGAGGATGTTAGTCTTACGACGGTATTACTTGTCATACACAGTAAGCAGAGTTAGTCTGTCAGGCGTTACTTTAGTATCGGTAACTTACTAAGCTATATGGGCTGCCTGCCACTATATTAAACTGCAATGTGAAGATGGTACCACGTTCTGGTTTGCTTGGTTTCCACTTTTTCTAATAAGACATACTGTACTTAAAATCTGCAACTTACAAACCCTTAAAGTATGCCTTAGTATGGGTTTATAAGTGGTTTTGTTGAGCTAATAAGTTGTTAGTCAATGCTTTTGTAGATCAGTATGAGTTAATGAATGTAATAACTTCATAAAGCCATTAGTTATAATGTGTAAACCTTTAATAAAGGGAGTTCTAAGCAGTTGCTAATGGCTTTCATTTTATTAATGTAATATAGCAGTAATAGGAATTAATTAATAAGGATTTTTAACGTGGTAAAGACTATTAACTACTTGTAAACCTTTAAGAAAGTATGCTTATAAATATAGATTCATTCACTTAATATGGCATTGGTAACAACGTATACATTTAAAAAAAAGTATCCATTTTTAATGACTTTATGAAGGTAATAGCTTGTTTATTTATGTTTATAGATCAGTTATATGAATTAATAAATGATTTTAGAACTTTAGCTATTGGTCACAATTCATAATCCTTTATAAAAAGCCAGTAGTAGCAACTTTAACTGAATGAATTGTTTAATGTTTATAGATCAGTTATATGAATTAATAAATGATTTAATTTAATAAAGCCAAGGTAACAATTTATTAATCCTTAAGACATACTTTATTAACGTTTTTGAGGCATTACCTGTGTCTTCATAAAGTTCATAAATTGCTTATGGATTAGTATTCAGAACTATTAACTTAATAAAGCCAGAAGTAAGAACTCATTCATCCTAAATAAGACATACTTTCTTAGGGGTTTGTAAGGCGTTACTTGTGTCTTTATGAAGTTAATAAATCGTATGTGGATTATTATTAAGAACTATTAACCTAATAAAGCCATTAGTAACAACTTATAAAGCTTTAATGAAGGGGTTTATACGTTGTTACTATGTTGTTACTAATTGCTTCATCCAAAGCGAGAATTAATAAGCTTTATTGACTTGATAAAGACATTAGTAACAACTTAGTAAAGTAGGTCTTGGGTTGTACAAGTTGTTGCAAATGGCTTTATTAAGTTAATACATGTATTAATGCTATATGGATCAGTAATAAGCCATTCAGTTTAAGTGAGGTATGTCTTTTCTTCCCAGTGATGATTTGTTCCTTCCTGATGGCGAGAGTCTTTACAGATGTTTTGTCCTCCAGATAAGAATAATCTGTTTGCCTGTGTCTGTCTTCATTCTTGCCTGGGTGACCGCGTGTGTGTGTGTGTGTGTGTGTGTGTGTGTGTGTGTGTGTGCGTGTGTGTGTGTGCGCGCAGGGCTGTCTTTGAGGAAGGAACCCCGCGTCGAGCCGGGTGATTAGGCACGCTGCGCTAGTCACAGGAAATGGAGTAGCTGACGGACAGGCCGAGTGCATTATAGATGAATGCCATGCGTTAGCAGCTCCGAGCCCCCGCCGAATATCTCTCAATTTCCTCTCTGAATGACAAAAGAAGCCACGCACAATTTCCTTGATCCGGAGCATTTGTTTAACTGCGCCCTACCCATTTAACCCACCCATTCAATAGTCTGTCTAGTAAAAGGAAATTTAGACAGTGTCAATTTATACAGCTCGAAGGAAGATCTGATACTGGCTGGCAGGGGTGGCGATGATATGCCTCTGGAATTTAGTCAGAGATTTATAGCGGTCTGATTTCTTCTGCGAGCTAAATGTAGAGTCATCATTAAATATACCCTAATATTTTTAACATTTACATACCAGAAGGAAGACTATTTCTCAAAGCTGAATTTCTTTTTACTCCAAACCCGCACCACAAAGACATTTCAGAGTTTGATGGTCGGAGCGGCGAAAACTTATCACAAGGTCAAAGATCACAGATTACAATGAATATTTGATTTCTTTTTTTTTTTTTTTTTTTAACTTGCTGTCATTTGTCAGATATCCTTATATCGCAGCTCCAAGCTGTCATCTTTACAGCGATCTCTTACTGTCTTTGAGTTAGTGACAGCTCATCTCTCCCGGTCACTGCTCGCCGTCTAGACTTTGAACTCGCTCTGTTTACTCCCTTATCTGTTGTTGTTGTTGTGGTGGTGTCGTCGTTGCTTTGCGACAGACATAGCAATTGTAATGGTAAGCTGCGACTGAACTTGAATTGCCGGCTTCAAAGACATGGATTCGGGCTTGTTGGTTATGTGCAGAGGAGAAGTCTGGCTTGCAGAACAGTTTTGTTGTCTCTTTTGTTGGTGATGGAAGAGGAATTTAGCTCACACATTTCTTATTTTATACATTTTTGACTCACTTCAAGGCTGCTAATAATTCAATCTTTTACATTATTATCACTTTTCCTGCAACTGTTGCTCTGAAGAGTACACATTACAGACAAACACAGGGAGTTTTGATTGCGTGTGTGTGTGTGTGTGTGTGCATGCGTGTGTGCGTGCATGCGTGTGTGTGTGTGTGACACCAGCTCATGACTAATTTCATAATTAATTGCCTTTTGGAGGACCTAATCACATTATTTGACTCTCTGCTGTAGGTTGTGTGCCAATACAGCGTAGCCCGTGGCTTAGTCACAGTGTGCTGGACTCATTAACAAGGTGGTCCGGAGGTTGTCGAACACACACAAGGCCTGCGCGCATGAGAATACACACACTTGCGAAACAATAGCTACATACAGCGCATATTCAGGCTTTTTTTTGTGCAGCGATTTAGAGGTTAAAAGATGCCCTCTGGTGTATTTGATAAGGATTTGAATAAGATTTCCCTGGTGGTGTGTGAAAACAGGTCTCTTTTGATGAAGTTATCGCTCGTCATGCAGCTCCTCCTACACTCAGTCGGGGACAGATTTTTAAAAAGATATGACATGATTGTTTGTTTTTGAAGGTCTTCAGTGTCTGTTTATGTTAGAACGATATGTTAGAAGGGCACACGTGTACGTCGTGTGTGTGTGTGTGTGTGTGTGTGTGTGTGTGTGTGTGTGTGTGTGTATGTGTGTGTGTGTGGGCATGGCGGCGTCGACGTGTGCCGGCATCTCTTTTTCCACACACTCACACACACGGCTTAATTATGACGTTACCAAAATGGGCAGTTTGCTCTGACATCCCGCTTGCAGAATCACAGAGCGGACAGACTTAAAAGAGCTCATTAGCTCTCTCTAAAGAGCTGTTTACTGCACATACACACATGCACAGTAATAGGCAGCTCTGTTGATGCAGATGCACGCCGAGTGTAATGAGAATGATTAGGCTTCTCTATGTGGAGGCTGGAGAAGGATAAAAAAATAAAAAAAGCACTGGCAGACTTGACGTTTCAGAAGGTGGAGAAGATTTCTGTTGGATGTTGTTTCAGCTGAGTGCACGATCTCTCTCCCTCCTTTCTCTCCGCAACACAATCACACACTTTTTTACTCACACACTTTACTGCATGTGTCCATCTAAATGCTTTGTAACTTCCCCCCAGGCCTTAAAACCCTTGAAAGATTGTGGAGAAAAATCAAATAAGGGGATATGCTGTAAGCTTGCAGCTCCATCGAGGTGCGATAAGCAGAAAATAAAAAAGAATGAATAGAAAGAATTCAGCTACTCTAGGAAAATGTGGACAACTCTTTTAACTGAATGGTCTATACATGTAATCCTGTCACACTGACGAAGGCTAAACACAGAACACACTCATTTCAGTATTAAAGCTCGGGGCGAATTGGGCTTCCCATAATTCTTTTCACATTTTAAATAAGAAAAGGCCCTTGGAAGTTTTTTTTTGGAAATGAATTGGCATTCAGAGTAGTTTTTCTTATTAACATCCAGAGAAAAACACTATGATGGACAGCTGTGATTTTAACCCATGTCTTGTGTCTCAATGTTTTAGTTTTTTCTCTTTGACCATGAATTCAATGACTTTTCAATCACTTTCAAAGTCTTTCAAAAATAAGTAAAGGAGTGTTGTGAGTCAGGCTACCTAGTTTCCTAGTCCACCCTGTCCATCCTGCACCAGCACATTAGGTGACTTTGCTCATTGCCCTTGGTTTACATCACATTGAATTAGAGGATATACACTGAATGATTCCAAAGTCAATCCTCCTCCATCCCTTTCATATGTTTCTGAGAAGGAGCAGCGAGTTCAAAGCGCTCAGTTCAAAGTATCTGTCCTCATTTGAATAACGTAGAGTAATCGCTATTACCTTATTTAAATAGTGCAAGTTATCATTTGGCCTTCATTTGCATTGCTGGGGTAATCACCGCGTCTCTGCATTAACCTCATTATAGAAGAGATGAAAGCCCTGATGGAGCCTGACACACTCTTTTATATATGTTATCTTTATTAATGATGGAATTAGAAAGATTCATGTTTCTTTAAATGGAGGACATATCGCAGCTTGATGGACTGTCAAACTGTGTGGAGTGAACAGTGTGTGTGATTCACAAGGCTTGTTTTATTTTGTGTCTCTCCCCCCCCCCCCCCCCATCTTCTTTTAGAGCTTGCTTCCTCTCTTCCTTGTCATCCCCCTCTCCATTCTCACTTCTTTTCATCTCCATCTATTTCTCTGTACACCTCCCTGCACTGAAACGAAGCCTAAACAGGCCAATTCATCATGGCAGTGCAAAGACACATCCATCTTAACACATCATAATATTTGCACTTGTTTACAATGCAGTGCCAGGTTTTTTTTATTTTTCAAGAGATGTGTTAAATCAACTGATTATTGTCCTGAAACAGCCTTAATCCAAGATTACCAAAATGTTGGTTCCTCAAAAAAAAGTTAGTAAATTTGCCTTTAGCTAATGTTAACATGATAGCTATTAGGGGTGTGAATCTTTCACGATTCAATTTGATTACGACCATACTGTCTTCGATTCAATCACGATGCCTCACCTCCTCAATATTATTATATATTGCTAAACATGGTTTTCAATAACAAATTGAAGCAGTCAGATGTATATGAACTTCCCTATTTATTATATCTGCTCTTAAAAAAGACACTTCCTGAACGTAGCGCAGTCTGAACACAGCAGATAAAAGGCAGAAACAAAAAAAGCATCGACCGGTAAATGAACATGCAACATCAGTAGACAATAATCGATTATGGTCTGTCGATGCATCGATGCAGACTCGTCTCTATCCGCATCGATACATCGATGCAACATCCCGAATAGCTATCTTGCCTTAGCTGCAACTAACGACTACTTTCGTTTTCGATTCATCTGTCGATATTTTTCTTGATTAATCGATTGGTTGTTTGGTCTATAAAATATCAGAAAATGGTGAAAAATGTCGATCCGTGTTTCCCAAAACCCAAGATGACGTCCTCAAATGTCTTGTTTTGTCCACAACTCAAAGATATTCAGTTTACTGTCACAGAGGAGAGAAGAAACTAGAAAATATTCACATTTAAGAGGCTGGGATCAGAGTA
Source organism: Sander vitreus (assembly GCF_031162955.1). Taxonomy (NCBI): domain Eukaryota; kingdom Metazoa; phylum Chordata; class Actinopteri; order Perciformes; family Percidae; genus Sander; species Sander vitreus. Next base: position 3,076,297 of record NC_135878.1, on the reverse strand, counting down.
TTTTGATGTTTTTTTTCTCATAACAAATGACTCAATTCAAAATAATTGACTATCAAAATAGTTGTCGATTAATGTAATAGTTGACAACTAATCAATTAATCTTTGCAGCTTTAGTTAGCAGTCTAGTAAAATGTCTGCTGTGTCACAAAGAGAGCATTGAAGTGCAATGGCAGCTTCTAGAGTCCAGAAAATACCAGGCCAGGCAACAACTGCAACATAAAGCCAGAATACAGTACACAGCCAGAGGGAAGGCCGGGGTGAAGTGCTGTACGACATTGTTGTGGTACCTTGATCACCAGTGGTGGTCAATAATTAGATTACTGAATGGAAGATTACTTAATGCCTCATTAAATGACATGTGAAGGGGGATATTTCTGCGGCAGAATCAAGGGACTCATGGTAGATTGACCCTGCATCAATGAGGCAGTTCCATAGTGTGCCTGTGTTTTCTGCACTCAGACTAAAGACTGTGACAAAATGTGCACCGTGTGAAGCCTTTTCCACGGGTCTCCCTCTCTCTCCTCACTTTCCACAGCTACATTGTTATCTATTAATGAGCTAATGTAGAAATAATCGAGATTTCATGTGCACTGCCAAACCAGCATTTAGCTTCTAGCTACAGATCAAACATGTAGCTTGAGAATACAATCCTGAGAACAACCCAACTTTAAAAGCCCTTAAACATTGTTTGATTTCCTCTGCTTCCATGAGACAACTGTTCAATGATATAATTTATTCATTCTGTGTAGATATTACATGTACAGTTCTTAGATAGTATGGCCATATTCAAGAAATTACAAACTACATCTTTTTTTTATTACCATTGATTTTATATATAATAACAATATAATGGTGTACATAAACCTGGTTGCTATAGAAGAATTGTTGTGAAACCTATCTTTCATTTTCTCTTATTTTGTCCAGTTCTCCTGAGTAATAATTATCTCCTTGAAATACTGCCCTTTTATGGTGCCGCTTCCCCTTAATATATATTCTCAATATTAAATGAGACTCCCAGCTAATACAAAACTTTCCTCCACTCAGCTCTTTGTCTGAAGCGGTCCCTGCTCGGTACACTGGGAGGGTGACATGCTTGCCAGCCTCTGCTAGACTCCCCTCGGCTACAATGTTGTAAATTAAGACAATTAGCAGATCACCATTCTGCTAATTAGCCATTGGCGTCTGCCGAGAGACGGATAGAGAGCAGAATCAGAGAGGAAATAGGAGTCTGGGGATCTCCCCCCACCCTTTTCTGTGTTGTTACCAAACAAACACAGGGCCTCGGAAAAGAGAGCAAGAGAGAGTGGTCGCGTATGTGTTGATATCTGCTTTTTGTTGTGTGTCTGTGTTTGCTGTAGCATAAATGGATGGGAGGAAGGGAAGATTTGCTTCTCTATGAATGGATTTTATTGTGCATGCCTGCTTTACTCACAGAAGCACAAAAACACACATACACATAAACCAATTCTGAAGCCGGCATTGCTCACCAGACCCCCAACTGTGGATCTCTACATGCAACCGCAGCCAGTCAATAAGTCAGAGGAAGCAGCCTAAATGACACTGATATTATCCTTTATTTGTGTGCACTAAGTCAAATCAAACGGGGTTCAATCTGCCGTGCGGCTGCTGTGATTACGCCCCGTCCAGCCTTTGATAGCGCCACGGCTTTGATATTGAGACAACGATGGAGTCGCTGTGTGACCGTCAGTGTTTGCAGATGGCATTGGCTGGGATTAAAGGAAACAGTGGCTCTCCAGCCTCCTGAGGCAATAAAGGGGAGAGCCAGGTGAGTGTGTCTGAGATGAGATGGAGCAAGGAAGGAGGGAGGGGAGGAGGCGAAGCAAGCACAGAGGGAGTAAATAAGAGGATGGGAGGGGGGGGCAGAAAGAAAGGGAATGAAGCGATAGAGAGATATATATCAAAAATAGATGGAATCGGAATAAAGGGATGTAAAGAGAAATACAGAAGGATCTAGCAGGAGGGGAGGTGGAAAATGGATGACAAAAATGCAAAGAAGAAAGACAGAGGGAAGAAAAGACGGCAGGGAGGCATGAAGAAGAGAAGCAGACAGAAAGGTAAAGAGAGAGGAGGTCAAGGTGGAGCTGTGCAGACAGGAACTAAGCTTGAGACACAATGTGTTGTAATTCATTGCTCGCTACAGCTCCTGTGTGCGTGCCTGTGTTTGTCCGTCTGGGTCAGTGGATGTGAGCTTGTGTGTGTGTGTGTGTGTGTGTGTGTGTGTGTGTGTGTGCGTGTGTGCTTGTGCACGCCAGCACGCCTGAGTGCAGGCATATATTTTTATTTTTTTTACACGCCTGTGTGTCTGAGCATGGGCCTGTGTGCGTGTGTGTGTGTGTGTGCGTGTTTGTGTGTGTGTGTTCGATGAAAGCACCATGAGCAGAGGGGGGTGGATGTGTATGGGTGTGTGTGTGTTGCTTTGTGGTACTCGGCGAGGCGCATTTTCAAACCCATCTCCAGCCACCTCAGATGAGCCGGGGATTATAGAGTGACCCTCAATGCCTCTGTCTTATTGGTCTGGCCAGGGTGCATTAGGCTGGTGTAACCAGCCATCCCACCTTCCCTCTGTACCGCACTATACCTGCCTTCCTATGATCTGTAGAAATTAACAATTCATGTGCAGTTAGACACAAAACCCTTTCATATGTATCAGGAAGAAAAATAAATAAATAAAAAAAATAATATATATATATATATATATATATATATATATATATATATATATATATATATATCTCACCTTTTTAATTGACCATACTCCATCCCAGGCAATTTGAAGGTGTTGTCCTATTAATTATTGCTAAAATGATTTTAGCACGTCAATGTGTTCACGTGCGGTTATCTGTCTCCGTTTCTCTCAGGCTTGAAGATGCAGTGGACCCCCGAGCACAGCCAGTGGGCCGAACAGCATTTCGACATTTCCTCCACCACGCGCTCACCAGCCCACAAGGCTGAGGCCTACAGGGCGGTACCTGGCCACCTGCAGCGCTCGGCCACCTACCAGTACGCCTGGGCCAATGACGACATCTCAGCCCTCACGGCTTCCAACCTGCTCAAGAAGTATGCCGAGAAGTATTCCGGCATTCTGGAGATGCCGGGCTCCTATTCTGAGGCCCCAGGTGTGATGAACGGACGGAAAGGTGAATCAGAGCCCTGGCAGGATGGCGTTTACCCCATGAGCTGCATCCCCGAGGGGGTTTCCGTCAGAAAGGGAGGGGTGGCGGCCGCCTCGGAGGTGGTGTCTGGCATGTGCAGCTCCCCGGGCCTGGCCTCCAGCACCCTGAGCGAGCCCAGCTACTCCAGCAGCAGCTGTGGGAGCCACTCTGCCACTGCCCTCCACTCCTCCATGGCCTCTCAGGAATATGGCCCTCCATACAGCAGCTCCTACCTGCACAGTAGTTACAGCTCCCAGTCTGCCCCCGCCCCAGCACTACCCTCCCCACTGCACAGCTCTGGGCTCCTGCAGCCGCCCCCTCCACCGCCCTCCCACCCCACTTTAGTCCCAGCTTACAACGGAGGCTCCCCCAACTTGTCTAGTTATAATTACCCCCCAGCAGGATACCCAGCTCAGAGCTCAGTCGGGCCAGGATACAGCCCTGGGGGAGCACCCCCTCCATCCTCATATCTCCCCTCAGGCATCGCTGCACCTACACCCCTTCCCCCATCTTCTACTTTACCTGGATACCCATACCAGAGCCACAACCTGACCCCGATCGCCCCCACCCCTCTCAACAGTAGCTCCTCCAACTCACTGAAGAGGAAAGCCTTCTACATGACCGGCCAAGGAGAGATAGACTCCGCTTATGTTAACTTTGGCTATGGCCAGGCTCGGAGCTCGGCTGAGAGCCCCATGTACAGGATAGCAGACAGCAGCAGTGCAAACGGAGGCTCCAACAGCGTTAGCGGTGGTGGATTTGATAGAAGTGCTGAAAAGTCGTCTTTACCTTTTAATCCTCAGAAGCAGTCCACAATGTCCTCAGAGCAGAGGAAGTACAGCAACCAGGCAACAGGTGGGCCACTGACTCCGCCGGCCTATGTCACCTCCACCCTGGGGGGTTCCCGCTCAGCAGATTCCCTTGCCAGCTTCACCTCCCCTTCCCTCAGTGAGCAGGGTGCTGATGATCACCGTCTCCACCTCTCGCACTCAGCGCCAGGGCCTACCTCCTCCTCATCCACTTCCTCCTCCCGGCATGCTGAAGAGCAGCTGAAAACCAGTGACCCTCACCTCCTAGACATGGTTACCTCTGAAATCGTTCAGCAGGGGCCCCCAGTGGATTGGAGTGACATTGCAGGACTAGAACTGGCCAAGGCAACCCTGAAGGAGGAGGTCCTGTGGCCCATTCTGCGTCCGGACATGTTCAGCAGTTTAGGTCCAGCACCCCATTGCGTGTTGCTGTTTGGCCCCAGGGGCAGTGGCAGGACTTTGTTGGGTCGCTGCTTGGCCAGCCAGCTAGGGGCGCCTTTCCTCCAGCTCAACGGTTCCACGTTGGCCACCAAGTGGCTGGCAGAGGGAGAAAAAATTATCCGAGCATCCTTCCTGGTGGCGCGCTGCCGGCAGCCATCAGTACTGTTCATTAGTGAGGTGGACATGCTGCTGTCAGCCCACCTCAGTGAAGAGAGTCCCATCAACCGGTTGAAGGGGGAGCTACTTACCCAGTTGGACTCACTTCTCATGGGCTCAGGCGACGACGGCAACCAAGTGTTGGTGGTTTGCTCAACAAGCAGACCCCGGGACATGGACGAAGGGCTGCGCAGGTACTTTGCTCGGAGGGTCCTTGTGCCACTGCCGGATGGCGCGGCCCGACACCAGATCGTGAGCCAGCTCCTGGCTCAATCTCAGCACAAATACTGCATGAGCGAGGAGGAGCTGGCGCTGCTGGTCCAGCGTACCGAGGGTTTCTCTGGACTGGACCTGGCCAGACTCTGCCAAGAGGCCCTCGTAGGTCTGTTACATGTCTCTGCACAGGGCATGGACATGTCGGGTATGATGCCCAGGGGACAGGTCAGGCCCTTCACCTACCAGGACTTTGAGAGTGTCTTTTGTAAATTCCAATCCAGTATATCACAGAAAGAGATTGACACGTACACTGAGTGGAACAAAATGTACGGCTGCAGCCAGTGAAAGGATAGATTCCGCCCTTGAGAAAAAGAGGCATCCACAATTCCTCCCCTCAGGGCAGAAGCATTGTGCTGGAGGGAAAGGCACACAGAAGGCCAACACAAGCCCACTGAGATCTCACAAGCAGGGTTTAGACGCACCAAGAGACCTGGTTTGACGAGACAACTGGTAGTTTTGCAGTTAATGAGCAAGAATTTTAATTTGAATGCTTGACACTCCAGAAAGCCAGGCATTGTTTACACATTGAAAGCAAGTTGGCTTTAGAAGAGACGCCCCAGTGTCTGTGTATATATCGTTATGTTCTTGTTGTTGAGATTTAGTTGGCTATCCAAGTGCCTGAAGTGGTGCTTTCTGATTTTCTTTCTTTTGTTGTTTTTTTTTTGCCTCACAATCTACATTCATGGCATGAGCTGATGATTATTAAGAGCTTTAAAACTTCAGCGGTGAGTCTGAAAAACAGAGATTGACAGTTGCCATTGGTGGTGGTCAATCATTCTTTGTCTTGCTAAGAGCAGAAATCCATCAGGGCGGCAGTAGTCTGGGCCCTGACTCGCACTCATCTCTTCTGAACCTTTGTCTGCAAAACAAGCAAACGTAACAAACTAAACTCAGGAAAGCGTTTGTAAATTGTACAGTACCTCAAGATAGCTTGATGAAAAGCACTACGATCTGAGAGGAGAATCCGAGGTGGTTTGGCAGTTTATGTTTAGCAAAGCAGTGTTATGTGTACCTCAAGTGGCTAGGATAAATAGCAAAGAGGTGACAATGAATGTACTAGATATTTTCTGGAAAGATGGAGCATAATCAATAGTGAAAGAAAAAAAACATTATTTCTTTTTCTTTTTTTCCCTCATAGCAGGTGCTCTAGTTGCCTGTTTCTACTTGACCAATCCTAAAGCTTATTTCCATCGCTTTAAAAAAATGAATTCAAATTTGAAAAGCCACAGAGCAGTTGCCCAGCTGTGCTGTTTGGGGGTTTTAAGAGACAAGCAGGTGTTGGGAAGGTGGGAGTTGTATATTTATTAAAACAACCATAATCAACATTGTTTATATTACGTGATCTAGGCTATATGGTTAGGCTGCATGGAGGCTCCATCAATTTGTCAGCTAACTTCTGCGCAAAATAATGGCTCATTTGTCAGACTGTTTAGTGAGAGGAGATGTATTCTCTGATGTGGATAAACTTGATGCTAAAAACATCTCCAAAAAATGTAAAGAAATAGTTCGACATTTTGGGAAATTCCCTCGTTTGCTTTTCTTACTGAGGGTTAAATAAGATCCATCTAGTGCCAGTAGCGGAAAGCTTAGCTTGGCATTAAAACTGAAAACGGGGGAACAGCTAGCCTGCCTCTGTCGGATCTGTACGAAAACTGAAGTGAACAACAAAAATGTTTGTTTGTATGTGCTGCTAAGCTGCTGGTTGTAGCCTTATATTGAAAGGACAAACATGAGAGTGGTATCGACATTCTCATCTAACTCTCGGCAAATAAGTGTTTCTTCCAAAATGTCAAAAAACTTTTTCAAATCCCAGCGATATCAAACACAATTATTCTCTTTGTGTGAATTACATGTTTTACTTAATGTCATTTGATTTAGTTTACTCCAGATGGTTTCAGCCAGAAATGCTGTATTGAAAATCAGTGAGCAGCCCATCTGTTGCATTTAAGGAAAATCTGTTTTCATAACAGCAAACTAGGATTAAGGGAGCTCATTCCAGATATCCTGCTAGTTTTTAAGTTGGATTTGATAGGTGTCACAGCCTATATATGGAAATATGGATGTTGCCTTGTCACTCACACAGTTTAGCTGTATTTGAACTGGATTAACTGTAGAATGGGATGCCACTCCTGTAATTTAAATTAGAAACCGTTATTCCTTCAGTACATATCCTACATGCCTATACCTTAAAGTGCGCAAAAAAAGAGTACATTACTATTTTTGCTGAAGTTCAGAGGTAATTTCCTAATACTAGCAATTCTGGTTGATTGACATCTCTGTAATGCAATGTAATAATTATTTTTATTGTAGTGGCCATGTTCATGTCCAACCAGCAGGAGTTTACACAGTTAACAAGGACACTATTTTAATCACTTTACAATCAGAAAAAAGTATTCAGATATGTTTTACCCAAAATGACGGCCCCAGATTCAAACATCATTCTTTTCCTCGACTGTAACGGTGTTAATCAGTTTTAGGTTTCACTATATATACACAAATGGCATCTAAATGCATTTGGATACATACTTCAGTTGACTGAAAAGCTTTGTAACATGAGTGAGGAATTGTGGCACTAGTCTTGAAGTCCTTCATCTCTGAAGGCTATCTGTTCTCCGTTGTGTTCCATTGGAATGTATTTTTGTCTCTTCCTTGTCACCATGTAAGAAGCTGTCCTTTAGCTCCACTGTTGTGACACAGGAGTACTTAAAGTAGTTTAATGTACGTGCACTAAAGCATTTTGTGTGTTATATTGTTTTGTTGAAATGTATTTGCTTTGTCTGTCTGGTATTTATCCTGAAGGCGATTTCATTTATGAACCGATGATCAGTTTTCAACTTTTATTGTACATCCTGTTTTTATTTGATTTTTAACAATATCTGAAGTAGGAGATGCATACTGTATGCTCAGGCCCACTCTGTGCTGCTATCTCTGGTCTAGACACCATCAGTGCAGCACCTGATGTGGGGAGGGGGGAAAGTTCTGCTGAGCATCAGCAAAATTGACGGAAAGGAAAGACAGCCAGGCAGTGTGGCGGCAGCACAAGGGGAAAGCAGAGTGGTCCGTCAGAAAACCACCCTCAAAACAATCTGTACCAGAATTCCTTCTGTCAGCAAATCCTCTGGAGAGATAGTCCCTTTAGACAGAAAAACCTACTAATGCACTTCAGAGCACACAACAACAGCACAGGCGTTCTCTCTCTCCCCCCATTCTCCACAGCCGACCAACAAACGACTTGAAACACACCGGTCAATGCTATGCTTGTTTGTTAGGTGTTTTGTGGTCTGTCTTTTGTGTCTTGACCTTTTTTTTCTACATGGTGTTTAAATCTAGCTTCTTTTTGTTTTTTGTTTTTTTGTTTTTTTGGAAACCTTTCCTTAAATGGGACGCTAGAGTTCTTCTTTAAAGCATTTCTACCTCATGGCTACAAAACACACGTGGTATTTGATTTACGTCTTTCCAAATGTCAGACATTTGTGAAAAATGCATAAAAAAACGAAACAAAAAAAACCATAAAAAACGAAGTGGCGAGTACAACAACAAGTTTTGCGCAGTCTACCTCAGATGACTGTACTTAAAACATTTAGCTGATGGTGCAACCGCAGGCTGCAGCATAGCCTAGTGTATGTGTGTGTGTGTGTGTGTGTGTGTGTGTGTGTGTGTCTCTGTCACTGTGTGTCAGATCGGAACTATAGGCGAAACACACACACACACACACACACACACCTGATAACACTCACGTCAAAAAAAACACTCACAAGCGATTTGTGAGGATGGAACAGTTGGGGTCAGCCTAAAGGTGACCTGGAAATGTATAATCCAATACATTTGCTTTAATCTTTTGTGAACTACTGTGGTTGTGCGCGTGTGAATGTGTATATACGTGGGCACACTCTTCTTTTTTTTTTTATTTAGTGTGTTGAATTTTATAAATTGTTAGTATATATAACACACTTGCACAACTTTAAAACCAGAGTGTAACGTGTTTCTGTTGTACATACCTATACATACAATACAAATGCACCACTTGTTTATATGTGTGAATATGTTGCCATACTTGCAGTCAATGTATTTTCATGTAATCTTAGGTACAAGCAGCAACAAACGATTCATTAAAGACATTTTCTTGGGAGATTATATCTTGTACATGTCTTCTTTTTTTATCATTTGTCACATTAAGGCTCAGAAGGGATGAATAAAAAAAAGATTAATTACAGAATTTATTTATCAGTAGAATTGGGAAAAAAAATATATGTATTGTCCTGCCAAAAAATAGCCCAGCTGAAAAATCTTCTTAATGAGCCTTGAGTTAGTCACCCTTGTGTGCAATTATAAAATCATCCGTGTTGCGCAGTAAGCCGGCGCTGTCGCTTTCTCTCATTAAAATGTAACAATTCATTTCTCTTGCTGTGGTAAGAGTGGCAAGACCAAAACATTAAAGCATTAATTATCTTTCTCCCATCACAAAGAATTTGCTTTATGAGAGTACTCTTAATGAAAATGATGTGCATTAGCCCACTACATTTTCAAGGTATCATTATATAGCTGGCGGTGAGGTGTGGGAAGCTGCTGTATAGCCTCTATAATTATCTGTGAAAACTCAAAACGCTTCACAAGAGGTTAGAGTGCATCGAGGGCTGCTGTTTTCTTCATTTTTCCGCTTTGAAATACGCTATAGCCATGATCAGAAATAATCTATGCCACAAGCTTTGTTTTGTCCATCGCATTTAAAGCGAATGTTTTTTTTCTTACAGAGTTTGAGACGACCAGGAAGAAGAGATTAGATCATTTTGCCCACCTTTTTTTTGTTGCGCTAAGCTTCATAAATATTGTAGCAGCAAGCTGCTCTGTAAATAACCTGTATTCACAAAGCTGCAGTTGGTCTCGGCTCGACTCGGTAGGGGGAGTGATACAGGAAATATCATCGAAGGCAAGTGTTTTTATCCAAATCCGGGAGCAGACTTTCATGGAAAGTCTTTTTTAGTTTTAGTTGTAATTTAAAGGTTCACATGCTTTCTACCAGTATAAAGAACTACCTGTGTGTGTGTGTGTGTGTGTGTGTGTGTGTGTGTGCACCCCGAGGTTATCTACCACAACACCACTGTGTCCTCTTCACTTTAAAGGGTCCTCATTCCATAAGCTTTGCCTCACACCTCTGCTCACTCTTTCCACGACAATTAAAATATGCTAAGTGATCATTTTCCTTAAGTAGTCTTAAATGTGCAATCCATTCAAATATGAGAGGAAATTGCCCACAGCTCGCAAAAAAAAAAAAATTAAAAAAAATACCAGAGGTGGTTGAACATAAGGGGTAAAGCCGGAATAAATTATGCAAATAGCACAAAGGACTTTACCACTTAAAAGCCTAATTTTCCTATAATCAGCACACTGTCGTCTAATATTTTTTTCCCACCTCTTATTAAAAGTGACTGTTCTTTTTTTGCCGATCATCAGATGGCTCTATCTGTCACTGGTCTGTAAAATGACTGCAGCCTGCCAGACTAAATGCTAAAGCATTTTGCTGGAGCTTTTAGATGATGGTTACATTCCCACACAAGTAATTATGCGTCGGAGAGTCCCGAAATAAGGTTTAATTATACAGTAATCGTCTGTGATGGACACTGGGAAGTGGTGAGTACCGCCAGACTGCAATCCATCAATGACAAACCTCTGGCCAGTTTTAATTCCTCCTCATTTGCATCCTAACCTCCACACCAAGTTGCGCAAACGCTGTTAAATGTTAATAGGACCTGTCTCGCCACTCAAAATGAATGCTTAAGCCATTTTTTTGTCACTTTTCCCTCCCTCCTCCTCCCTCCACACCACCACTCACTCTCTTCTCTCCCCCTTTCATCGCGTGTCCTCTCTTTATCTAGCTACTTCTATAACCCACTCCCTTTCTTTTATTCCTTTCCAAAGCTATCGTCTTCATGCCATTCTCTCCTTTCCTGTCATCCTTCCTCCAATCTTTCACTCTGCGCGGCGGCCCCTCCTCCCTCCTTCTCTCCCTCCTTGCAGGCCTCGCCGTGGAGGAGGCACAGAGCGGTCACTGATGCACTAATTGGGAGCAACACTTACAGTTTTATCTCCCCCTACCACTAATAGCGGTCTGTGCTGAAGCAACTCACCTTAGGAAGAGGAATGGATGGATGATTTGGAGGTAGGAGGTTGGGGGGGTGGAGGCCTTGAATGAGAAATTCCTCCATGCAGACCGCAGCGCAGACTCAGTGTGAGATTGGGCCCTTAAGCCATCATAGTTAATCCATATCCCGCAGGACCTCGGACTCAATTCTCTGCTTCATTAATTGAAAACGATGGCCTTTTTCTTGGTGTGAGTGAATAAAAACAAGAAGCCATTTATGAAAAAGGAAAAGAAAAGCATTTTGTCTGGTTTTGTTCCTGAAGTAGCTGCAATCTCATTATGCCTCTCCACTGCATTTCAAAATGTGCTATCATCTTTGTCTTGATTGTCTCCCAGCGTCGGGAGAGGTAAATACACACAGCGCTTTGCTGTGCTGATGCCAGGACTGTTTTTCAGTGAATCATTTGAAGTCTTATCAGCCTTTATGGAAATAAAGCCTTTTCCTAATAAACTGTTCCACAGGCTTCGGGAGAGTAGCACATAAACACCTTTTTTCTCCCGACAACGCCATCATTAGCGCATCTTGTTCAATGCTTTACACATAATTGGAATCAACATCTATTGTTCGTGTTCTTGACCTTCCACTTGTTTTCCAGCAGACACTCAGAAACATTGTATTACTGCTGAGAGGGAATCTTAACTAGGAGAACACATGCTAAGCGCCTTTGTCTTTGTTTTATCAGGGGCACATTGCCTCACTTTGAATATAACTTGAAAACCCGTACCTTTCTGATTTAATGATTAAAATCCCATTGTGTATTCTAACACACGATTTAAATTAATCACATTTTCTATTTTCTTTCACATGCTGTTGACATCTGTCCATGCGGGACAATAGTATGGGAAACAGTGCAAGTACACAAGTCCATTATCGATAATCATAAGTCCTAAACCGCAAACATAGTATAAAAACTATTACAAGTAGACATCCTGCATTCAGAAATTAGACGGCAATGTGACTAAAACTAAGCTGAGATTTCAGATTCTGATGTTGAAGATGAAAGATGAATTGGCTTCACCTTTTGCTGATGCATGGAGATCCTGTATGGAACATCTCGCATGCAAATGGTGGTCTTGATTATGCTAATATATCATTATGTTAATGGTGTCCATCTTTAATAATGCATGATGTTGGCATATTGCTAATGCATTGCATTTATTGTCATGCAAATTATATGTTAGAGGCTTATTAATTGACACTTATCAGAGATTCTAAATCACAACAGGAATGAGCTTTGATATGGTAGAAAATAATAATTAACAGTGTGATTGAAGACCACATTCATTCATTCATTCATTCATTCATTCGTTCGTATCTACAAGGTGTCACTCGATATTCGAGATCAGGGATGTTCTTTAGGTTTAACAGCTGGCTGTTATCACTCCAGCTCTTCTCTTAAGATGCTCCTGTGCAGCCATCATCAAGATTCAAAGGCGCCAAAGAATGGGATCCATGTGATCGCCCAGCCCCCTCGCTAACGGGGAGTCAGACGTGAGTCATCCTCACTCCCAAAGCCCACCTCCCTCGGCAAAAAGAAACTTAAAACAAGCCTTTTTCCGGCGTCACAGGAGGGTACCTTCAGAAACACTCTCTTGCTTTTTTTGTGTTGTCAAATTGGTGGCGCTTGTGTAGTGTTCACAGGCACTCGGGGATGGGCTGTCGTGTTAGCAGTGAGTGGCAGACCCACCGACTGACAGCCAGCGAGGTTGTCTCTGGAGGATTCCTACTGAGGAGGTGTCGCTGAGTGAACTATCAGGGACTGTGATGTGCATTAGGCTCTGCAAGAGACCTCTACAAAGACAAGTTTTTTGAATGTGGGTGGAGGTGTGTTTTTTATTATTATGAGAGATTCATTAGATGTCTACCTTTTTTTTTCAGATCATTGCTCATCAAAGCCTTTCATCTTTCGAGACAGTGATGGACAGGTTGAAATAACTTGAATTCTGCCTCTGTGATTGATTCTATAACAGCACATACTGTACCAACACCATCATCTGATCATCATCTGATTTTTTCCTGCTCTGCGAGGAAAATCCGTTACTGCTAAACCGCTTCTATTTTCTCCACAGTGTATCGTGTTGGAGCTGTAGTTTCCTATGTGATTTTCTCTCGGCTATGATGCCACATTGTGTATAACTGCCGATGGAGACATCCAATTAGTAGCCAGTCAGGCTGTGTTAGCTTAGTTGAGAACACACACACACACACACACACACACACACACACACACACACACACCACGCCACATGTGTTGCAGATGTACAAACGTACACACCCACACACAGGCAACGCACACAACTACTTGCTGTTTCCACATGAGTACACTCAGTGGCGATGGGGGATGGGAGACCTGAGATGTGAGGGGAGAGCGGGGATCGTGGCGGCGGCAGTTGCAGCGATGGTGGTGGTGGTGTGGTGGCAATCTCACCCAATCATGTGTGCTGGGAATGACTTCATTAGGAGGCCCTGTAGAAGTCCGGTGCCTGGGAATTGCGTTTGCGCCGGGGATTGGAGGGAGGTATGGAGCGGAGGCAGAAACAGGAATGAGTACTGAATCCCTCTTTTATCTGGCGTGTGATGGAGAGATCCAAATCAACAGCTGTCAGTCAGGTGGGCCCCAGGGCGAAGGCCTCCGGCGGTGGGGGAGGATGAGGCTGAGGGTGGAAGGGAAAGGGGAGATCTGGTGGAAGTCTGATGGGAGATGGGGTTGGCGAGGACAGGGCCTGACTGATCGGGTGAGTGTCAACCCTGGGTTCCTCCACAGGTTTATCACATCAAATCTTGGTTCACACAGGGTGGGGATTTGCATTTCCAGAAATCAGAACTACTTAAAGATAAAAGTAAAAAATCCTACACTTTTACTACCTATTTGCAAACTTAAACAATATTACGGATGTATCCTATTTCTTTTGGCATGCATGCTATTACATTTAGGAGCTCCAGAGGCCTCTGAAGTTTGTTAAGAGTAGATCATGGATGACTGCAGCACAGAAACAGATGAGCACACACTTTCTGAGACATGTTGTGGACTGATGTTTTAGTTGCTATTTGCATTTGATCTGAACATTTAATAAGATGTTACCCCACTTAAATTAAGGACTGTCTGTACTGATCTGAACAGAATATCTGATTTTGTTTGGCCTTCCTGTCTCTCATAAACACTCATACATATATATATATATATATATATATATATATATATATATATATATATATATATATATATATATACACACACACACATCCCCATTATATCTATATTCTTTTAATTTATTGAATGCCTTTATTGTATGCTTGTTTTTTGAATTCCATGCTTACTTGTGTTTAAATTGTAGTTTTTAGGACTTTTGTAATTGCTCATGATACTTCTTTTCCTTCTCTTCCTTAGGTGAGATCCTTTCTATACGCCTCCAGGGGTTCACTTAATCTCACCTGCACAATCTTTCTTTTTTCTTTTCTTGTTGTGTTCTTATTGCATTGATTTTATTGTGCAACATAAATACTACTACTGAATACTACTATTTTAAACTAGAGATCTTTAAGGGTCTACCTGAACCCTAGAACCCGAGGCCCGACCCGGAACCCGTACAGGTTCGGATCCACACCGTTAACTGGGTTCTGCTCCATTACCACAGGTCCTGGGTCTGTTTAACATTATGTGTAATACCCGAGTGGAGATCAGACATGGTCAAGTGCTGTGTGTGTGTGTGTGTGCGTGTGTCAAGGTTATAACAGTTTTGAATTGAAATGAGTTTTTATTTTATTTTATTTTTTACTTTTGGGTTTCAGTTCAGTTAAGTTTCAGCTAGTTTTCAGTGTGTTGTAATGCCTGGCAGTACAGTTTCAGTTTAGAAGGTGTCAGTTTTTATTTAGTTTTAGTTTAGTAAAAATAGTTTTTACTGCTTGATTTCGTTTTAGTTTAAACTTTACTATAATAACCCTGGTGTGTGTGTGTGTGTGTGTGTGTGTGTGTGTGTGTGTGTGTGTGTGTGTGCGACGTGCCCCTGCTCAGGAGGTGAAGGGTCACAGTGCACAGGTGAGGCCAATCAGCAAATTAGCGATGCTAACATCGAGCAACGAGTTCTTTCTGTTCTACGTGGCGGTGTTATGTTTGTTATGATAGGTGCAACAAAACTGCCTAGCTGAATCTAAACGAGCCGCGTTTGTCATGATCCGTCACCGCGACAGCAAGTGGACTTTTAAACTGAAGTAAGGAGTGGATTCAGAAAGAGAGCAATTACAGAAACCTAGATGGATTTGACCCTTTTTCTTGGCAAGGAGGATGGCCAGGCGCCAGGCACAGAGGAGAAGGCAACTAATGTTACATAAGGTAAGACACAAAGTTTGGTTTTGACAACTTGTAAATAAAGGCTAACTTGTTAATAGTGTTACCCGGGTCCGGGTCCGATTTGTGTCCGACATTTCTTGGCTCTGCATCTCCATCAACAGCACACTCAAAAATCAACTGTAGTTACTGCAGTAAGCATACTGTCTGCTTTGAGTCTATTTTTCAGTGTGAACACACTACATACTAATAAGCTGCTTGGTATCAGTAGTCTGGGTTTGTGTCACTGTAATTGTGCCTGATTGGCTATTCCTCTTCTAAGCATAGACTGCATGGAATTATTTAAGAGTTGCTCTTAAAGGCAACTGCAACCCTTACTACTCTAAGAAGCAGTAGGCCTAAGTCACGTGATGAATGTGCCTTATTCTTCAATTTTAGCCAACTTTAATTATGCCTTAATTGGCTCTTTTAAACATTACAAACAAGTGTAATTCTTAGATGTTATAAATAGGTAAATAAGGGCCCACTCAAGCTGCATTCATGCAAATCATGGATTTGTTTTTGTCTTTTTCAACCGTTTTTTGACATTTTATAAACCAAACAATTAAATGGATTATTTGAGAAAATAATCGACCGATTCATTGACTATGAAAATAATGGTTAGTTGCTGCCCTATAAGAGAAATGTTCATATTGTTGCTATGCATTTCCCAGAGCCCCTTCTTTCTTAGGTTTGCTTTTATTTTAGAGGCTATCAAACAGCCTATATTCCTCATTACTATATAAAAGCAGGCTATTATGTAAAGTGTATATTTCTCGTAGTCAAATCCCTGTAATAAACCCAACACCCCCTGCTACTGGCGACTTCTGCTCAGAGATGAGGGGGAGTAGAGTAGATGCAGAGAGAGAGGTGAGTGTGTTTGAGCACCGCGAAGGTCACTCCAGATTGAGAAGTTTGTCAAAATGTGATGACATCAGCAGTCTGTAAACTGTTATTGGCCCTTGCTGAGCATTGGCCACGTCCAAACTGTCTGAAAGTACAAAAAAAGCAAAAACGTGTGTACACACACACACACACACACACACACACACACACACACACACACCCACACCCACACCCAAACTGACTGCCACCACTCTGCCAGAAATGATTGCCTCCGAGGTTTATTTTTTCTTCTCCCATCTCCCCTTGTTCACCCATGCCCCCCCCCCCCCCCCCCCACCCCCACCACCACCACCACCACCACCAACAACAACTCATATCCCCATCCCCCACTGTCTTTCTGCCTCCTTCTCACAGGCTCGTACTATAGAAGGCAGGCTGCCAGATATGTGTAAGCTTCTAGGAAAGAAGGAATAGGCAGAGGAGGACGAGAAGCCAGATCTGGATTTAATGACATTAAACATGGTTTTTATGCTCAATAAGAGGCCTATATTATGATTGATCCAAGACAGTCAACACTTAATCTCGACACAAATGGAATCGTCTGTCACTGAGTCTATTGAGTCATCAATATCTGCTGCAGTTATTTCTCTTTTCTCCCCCCCCTTCCTGGATCGTTTACAGTGAGTAATCATCTGTCTGGTCGCTCGCGTCTCGGGGGTTTGATCGGATAGCGCTTTTGAACACGGGCGGAAACCTGCCTGACAATCCAACAAGCCACTCACTGAAGATTGAGAGGGCCCCATTATGTTGGCTGCCCGTGGCCATATCAGAAGGCTTTTCTTCTCCCTCCACTCGTCTCTACATAACACACACTGGTAAATAAATCACAGCTCCGACTCTGTTTATCGATTGGCCCCGCTGCAAGCCCCCTTGCGTCTGCTCGCTCTTCTCCGCAGGATGAATTGTTTCTTTGTGTATTGAGGAGGGTGAGATTGTCAAAACACAGAGGTGCTGTGTCAAAACAAAAAGGAGACTGAGAGAATGGGAATACGCGCTCCGACTGCATGACCCACTGTGACGCTGCATACTTAGCCTTGATTAGGCTCCATATTAATCGAAATAGTTTCAATTAGTGGCAGCGTTTGCGTTTGCTTTCCTGCAGGGAAGGCCTGTGTCCTGCTGGGAGTTCTCTATTGGTGCCATTGTTTCAGGGAAGATCAATTAGTTACAGAGAAGTAATTGAAGCCATTCTGAATACTTATTTAACCAAGACATGCATACAGCTCAATTAAGTTACGCCAGGAAATTGAAAGTGATTTGCCGATTCACAGACCATTCATTCTGAAAAGAGACTAACTCATTGACTAGGTAAATGACCTAATTGTGCTCTTTAACCAAAGTCAGTTAGAGTTAAGGAGACTGACAACACTGAAATAGACTTGATCCTTCAGCTAAGCTACGTAACTAAATCTTTACCAAAATGGCAAACTAAATATTGAAAGATCACAAGTGAAATTAGTGGACCCATCAGCTTGATTCATATAAGTCATAGGGCAGAGCAGGTACGTAAGTGACGCCATACTAAAGTGATACTTTATGCCTGATTTATGCACCTAACATTTTCTAACTACACAGATGGGCGGATAAAATATGGAGAACTTTGAAGAGCTGCTGGTTTGCCGCGAGGAGAAACCTGCACAGAGTATAAAAGATCATTTTTCCTTGTCACAATTCCGTGTCAGCTCATGTCCCTGTGAGCGTCCATGCAGAAAGCATAACTGAGACACCTGGTATTGATAGAACACACACGTGAGTTGTTGATCGCAATGACAAATAAGTTTCTGTCTGTAACGTTACCTTTTTTAAAATGACGTTTATCTGAAAAGTATTCCTTTCATAGTGGCTTTCCCCTGCATGCACTGTGAACAACACCCTTCACGTTACAGTCTGTCACATTGTGCCTCTCCCCCCCCTCCAGCAACATTCCCACTTCCCCAAACCCATTCCCTGCCATTCTCTACCCGTCCACCAGCTGCCCTCAGACTTTTCCACCTGCCCCTGTCACCTGACTCCCACATCCACCGGCTCACCTGTTTCTTCTTTCCCTTGTCAGCCCTGCAGTATAACCAGCCTTTTTGCCGCGTGCATTGTATCCCTGCACGTGTACCTGCCAGTAAGCCTCTTTACACCATTGTGGCAATACATCCATTAACTGTGTGTGTGTGTGTGTGTGTGTGTGTGTGTGTGTGTGTGTGTGTGTGTGTGTGTGTGTGTGTGTGTGTGTGAATACTGTATGTATTAGAGCAGCTTTATGTTACTTGCCTGAAAGCCAAATTGTAACAAAGACGGTTTCTTAGAGAAAAGGCATCACTCTCAAACACTCTATTATTACAAGTGCACAGTGTATTTTTGCAGTCCAACAATCCAACCGAGTGATGAGTCTTCTCTGAAATTTAAGGTTGGCAGAAGTGAGTAGGCTGCAGCTGTAATCAAAATGTCATATCTTATGCTGTTCATCTCATTTTCAGGTTATACTTGTTGACAATTAGCAAGCCAACAAAGGCTAATTACAGATTTCAATTGAGTCTTATTTTTAACTAAAGCTGTCAGATTAATGTAATGGACTAAAAAGTACAATATTTCTCTCTGAAATGTAGCAGGGTAGAAGTAGAAAGTGGCATGAAAAGACTCAAGTTCAAGTACCTCATGTGTACTTAAGTACAGTACTTGAGTACAGTAAAAACGTTGAAAGCTGAACTAACAACCCAGTATGCGGTTTACTGTACATCCATTGTTGACATCCAGTGCCAATGCAGTTAGCAGTGCGACCTTTATATAGCAAGGCTGAAAACGGATGCTAGGTGTGGAGGTCGGAGTGACGTGTGCCTATTTATTACAGTAAACTAAACCACAGTATTTCTCTAAACTTAACCGTGGTATTGTTGCTTAATCACCATACTATAGTTGCCATGTACTGATATTGTAGAAAGCAGGGATTTTCATGAAAAAAAATACTAATACTGACTACTGTTGTCTTGAAACAGGGTTGAGCCTAAATACAAATTGGATAGAGGCGTTTGAAAGGTCTCACATTTGATAAGTGGAGTCAATACCGGATTCATATTTGATAAAATGCTATGAAGCCCCTACTCTAGTAAAGCTACAGTCCCTATGCATCTGTGAAAGGGTTAAGCAAGGTGGGTTCCCGAGGCAGAAAACGTCCTATGACTAGCAATCAGCACTAATAAGATCCATCTTCTCTTAAAAGACTCGGTGAAAAGCCCTAAATCCATTCCGAACAAATTCAAAGGGGAGCTAGGAGAAGGAGCCATGTGCTATGATGTCTCTCTCTCTCTCTCTCTCTCTCTCTCTCTCTCTCTCTCTCTCTCTCTCTCTCTCTCTCTCTCTCTCTCTCTCTCTCTCTCTCTCTCTCTCTCTCTGTCTCTGTCTGTCTGTCTGTGTGTGCCCGCTTCTATCTCTTTCTTTCCCTCTCCACTTCATTATCATTCCCAGGTTATCCCAGCAGCCAAGTGAATCTGGAGCACAAATGAATTAAGGGAGAAATAAGGAGCCTGTGCAAAGTGAAGCCTTTCCAAATCTCGGCACAGATGAAAGGTGGGCCTGCTCATACATGTGCATTCACACTCAAACATGTGCTCACATGCGTGCACAACACTTATCACACACCCCACATACGTGTACTATGTAGCAGGTACAGGTCTGTAGATTTGTGGCTGTCAGTGAGTGTTTGTTGGGAGTGTTTGTCCTCACCTTGCTTCTGGGCCTCGTGCCAACACAACTTCCTGCAGTCCTCGGCCAAGGCAACACAATGGCGCTTAACGTAGCCCGCCACCCTCCCAGCATATCAAATCAGCTGGGGAAAAAGTTGTTCACAGAGAGGACAAAGCAGTATGCATTACATTCTACAGAGACATATACAGTCACAGTATATACTGTGTATACACACACGGATAATGCACTAATGTTGAATTGAGCATAATGCGTTAAATTGCAAATGATGTCCTCTATAAGTGGGAAACGTATATTTCCCCTCCATGGATGATGTAGAGGACACAGCACAGAAGTTTGACATTGAAATGGTTCAGTGGAAAGTGAAAATGAGACTTTCCCTCCAACCACCTCTGTTTCATTCCCAGCTGATACGACTGATGCAAGTTTTCTACCCCGATCAAAGGTTTTCTAAACGTATGTTTAAGTTGCCTTGAGTTGCCTGAACCCAACATGTTTGAACCAACTAGTTAAAACGTGTGAATCGGAAGGAACATGTCCTCAGTATTCTCTTGGAATTTCAAGGGTTTTAATGACGTGATGAAGAGTTTAATTCAATTGTATTTATAGTGTCAAATCATAACAGGAATTATCTCAGGACACTTTACAGATAGTCGGTCTAGACCACACTCTATAATTTACAAGGACCCAACAATTCCAGTGATTCCCCCAAGAGCATGCATGAATGCGTAAGTGCGACAGTGGCGAGGAAAAACTCCCTTTTGTGTCTGACGGTGTCGGTTGGGGGTATGATGAACAATGGCAATAATAGTCACAATAAAGATATTGTAATAGTTGTAATAGTTCATGGTGTCGCAGGGCGTAACAGGGCGTGGCAGGGCGTTGGCCGGACATAGCAAGTCGAAGCCGGGCATTGCAGTGCGTAGCAGGGTGTAATAGGGCACAGCAGGGCGTAGGGCATGACCACGGCGACAGCTGCCACCATGATGTAGGTGCCATCATGATCCAAGATGATGATGCTGGTCGGAAAAAGAACATAAGGACTCCGAGGAATAAGCTCCCCGGTGCTTTGTTAGTAACAAGCATTTCTGTGACACGAATACACACAGATGGAAAGAGAGAGGAGAGAGAAGCTCAGTGTGTCAAAGGAGGTACCCCGGTAGTCTAGAACTATAACTGCATAACTAAGAGCTGCAGAGAAGGGGAGATAGGGAGGCTGTGTTCCGTGATTGTGGCTACACACCTTCCCCCGCTGGTCTAGGCCAACGCTGCGACTCATTACTCCCTAAGTATATGTAAGCTTTATATTGGGAGAAGCAGAGATAGGGTGGGGGTGCGCCATGACTGTGGCTACACACCCATCCCCGCGGGTCTAGGCGAACGCTGCAACTCCTCATACCCTAAATATAGTAATTTACAATGTGTCATTACATTTTACAATGACACAAATTATACTATGATGCTTTGGAGAGTCAATCTTTTTTTTAAATTTGGCTGCTTTTGGGCATAGGAAATAAAACAATGACTGTTATGTGAATGGTGTTGTTTTTTAGGACGAACCCAAGATCACTCTGCAGTATTTTAGTGTCTTTCAGCTCATTGTTTTGCTGCAGGTGAAAAACCTCTGATAAACTCACTGTGTACAACTCGTGTACCAACATTCTTTTCCGAGTTTTTCTGACTTGACCTGATTTCTCCCAGTCGGGAACTCCATTTTTCCGATTATTCTGACACCACAGGAATGCAGCAAAAGACTGGAAACGGAGGGAAACGGAGGGAAACGGAGGGAAACGGCTGGCCTAAATCTTCCCACAGGTAAAAAAAAACAAACAATCCCAGCCTACCAGCACCTTAAAACTCACTAAGTAATACTCTTGTTGCATAGCCAGCCGGCCGTAGCTTCATATTTAGCTTACAGATGTGAGAGTGGTAGCTACATTTTGAGAGATTGCGTTTAAAAAGGTTGCTGTTGAAAAGCTTCTTTTAAAAAATAAATAAAATAAAAATTCTTCACACCTACATTTCTCATGCCAATTAAACAACTTAATAGTGGATATATTCCATCCTGTTCCCTCTCCATCCCCGAGCCTTTGCTCAGTTTGCAGTCACACACACCTCCCTTTGCTGTCTAATAGTTCCAACACTAGAATACATGGGACGCCCAGTTGCCAAGAGACCCAGCCTAAGCAGCCACCTCTCTCACATCTTTACCCTGCTCAGTAGGAATCAAAGGCAGGGAGAACAGAGACAGCGATGAGGGCGGAAAGGGCCTCCGCTGTGGCTTTTAAAGCTTCGCTATTTGGAATTTAAAGAGTTGAACACGAGAAGTAGTTTTTCTCTTGCTTTGCCTCTGCCTTGACATGCTGGAGTTTCTAACGCTGGTTATATTTCAAGCCTCCAGCTTTCCTTTGTTCTGATTTAATAGAATCTGTTGAGTGTACTTCTCCAGTCATTATCATCTCGTCTTCTAATCATACAATTGTCTCTGGAAGGTCTGGAAAAGCTGTTTCATTGATTCTGCAGGAAATGCAGATTGATCCGGCTGAATTTGCATGGGAATCCATTCCGTTTGAGCCGAGAGATCATAATTGATCAGATGGGATAAAGCCTGCATCTGGCTTGCCTTTCAAAGGTTAAGGTGAAAATGAATTTGCTTGTTCGTTAGTTACATTTCAATCCTGTAATTAAATCTTGCAAATGATTAAAATGTAAAACAATGGAGCAATGAATGTGACTTTGATTGCTTGTTTGTTTTATTCGATAACATGATCTGTTGGCCTGATGACCGCGCCTACAGAATCCTAATGAAGGTGAGTGAGCTGCTGGCTTAGAGAAACCCAGCTTGCAAACAAATCTTTCTTTTATTGTTGTTACCTTTCTCGAAGACAGTATTGTTTTGACTTATCCTTGACTACAATTGTTGCAAAAAAAGCTCCAAATTTTATGAAACTTATTTCTGAATACGTCGTTTAGGATGACTGAGATGCATTTTAGTGAAAAAAGAGAGCGTGCTGTCAGTCAAAAATCCCCAGATAAATCAAGGGTTAAAGGTGATTTGCAGGACTTTTTAAATCTCTTAAAAAGGACACAGTACTCGATTACATTCAAATGAAAACTAGTTGTGGGACCTTTTTAAATATATATATATTATTTTTTTTAGATTTAATGACGGCGATAAAGCTGAAAAAGGCCACATCCTGCAGATTTATTGCTAATTAATTAGGTTTTGTACCAAAACTAAATATTGGAAGAGCAGACATGGTTTTATTGGATCTGCGTTATCCATATTCACAAAGATCGCAACCATAAAATCATTTACTCAGCTTTGATATTGATAAAATGTTTTACTATTTACGTTTTAATTACCATGTTGCCTCATTTGTTTATTGCGTGCACAGACAGACATGTACAGTACTTTTAAATGAGCCGGGCTGTGGTATCAATCTTCTCATCTAACGCTCATTGCAAAATGTCGATCTTCGGCTCAGAGGCACACAAATCTCTTTGAACGGTTTATCTCTCCCGTGTCTTTTTGGCTTTTTATTGGAAACCTCTACTTTTGGCTGGCAGGGCCACTTTTGCTGATTAAAACAAACTTTGCTGGTGGCAGATTAGCAGATGTAGCAGATTAACAAATATTTGACTGGAACATGCAGTGATAACACTGCATTTTTCCAAGCAGGCAGGAATATTTCAACGGGGGGTGAAACCGCGAAGCTGGGGAAGTGTTTGTGGTATCGACTGCTGGACAAACGTGTGAGTGTGTGTGTGTGAGAGAGAGTGTGTGAGAGAAGCCTTCTGGACAGGGCCGAGGGTGAAGGGGAGTGCTAACACACTCTCCTTGTCAGCGGCAAGGGTAATTACTCCTGGCTGAAATTACTCAACATTTGTTTATAAGCTCCCCTGAGCACACTGTAAATAGATTGTCTGCTCAAGTCCAATGCCATTGAAGCCCTTCTGTCCCCAGCACACTCACACAGGCTGTATGTTCACTGCAATGCCATCTTTACTAGAGATGGCCCGATACCATTTTTTACTTCCCGATACCGATTCTGATACCTGAACTTGCGTATCGGCCAATACCGAGTACTGATCCGATACCAGTGTGTCATATAGTTGATTATGTTTTAACAACTGTATACTACTATCCCTGTATGGATGTGATATGATTTCTATCTTTGTTGTCGGTCTGGCTCAGGTTAAACTCTTTGTGAAACATGAACAATGAACGCCCCAGAACTTTGCAGTTTGACAGTCTGTTATAATAGAAAAAGAACAAACTACTTTTAACGTAGATTTTATTTAGGGCTTTATTACGTGGTATCGGATCGCTGCGTTAACTCCAGTACTTACCGATACCAGCGTTTTAGGCAGTATTGGAGCCAATACCAATACTGGTATCGGTATCGTCTCATCTCTAATCTTTACTGTATGGCACACATTAAGCCAGAATCTTTTTACTGTATGCGTTTTTCTTTTCTTTAATGCATTAGGTACCTTGGCAGGGCAGAATGTTGCAATACTCCAGTCCTTTTGACAGTTTATTCATCCTCTCATTGGAACGTTTCATAACTCGGCGAGAGCCCTTGATATTTTCACTCCTCATGTAACTTTGTATGTGGTCGAGTTGAATCTATTTATTCAGTATTGATCTCTGCTTTGCCACCCTTTTCACAGATCCACTCACCACTTTCCCTATCTCTCCCATACCTCTTTCTGTACCCACAATAGTCAAGATCTTTTTAGCATGCATATGAGAAGAGGAGGAAGAAGGGGAAAAAAATGAAAGCACTTCAAGTCAAGGTCCATCCATGTAGTTATTGTATGAGATGGTTCCTGTCAAAGATGACACCTGACCCACAACAATGAATTCTTGGCCAGGGCCAAGTGACAGCCCAAAGTAATTCATTCTTTTGAAATGTTTAGGGAGATGGAGAGAGAAGTGAGGAGAAGGGCAGTGACATGTAGAGCGATAGAGCAAGACAAAGGAAGAGTGCAGGAGAGAAGACGATAGAACCAAAGAGACTGACTCTGCTTACGCTTGCTACTGTAGCTACGGTTGATAGATTCTAACCCATGAAGCGTGCAGTGTTTCCCACAGAATTAGACCAGGGGGACGCAGCGGGGGTCTAATCGTGGGTTTGCTCGTTGGTTAGACCCAGGGCTAGCTGCCGCCAGCTTGTTGAGCCCTGCGGAGCTGGGGTTTGTGCTCAGCTGGTGAATTTGAGCCGCTAAGGTCTCTAGTGCTCCGGAGCTGTCGCCGTCCGTTCTCCTCACAAAGTGGCGACGGGGAAGATTGTGAGTTGTGCTAAAGCTAACTAATTCTTGTCTCATTTGTGGTATGATAAACAGAGAATAGAGAGAGGGGGATAAAACATCCATCGAGTTTTCTACATTGTTTTTCACCCTCTGGGGTTCAACTGGCACTCTTTTCATTACGTCATCTTGTTGCGCTCACTTCTGCATTGGTAGAATGGTTTTCTGACTGGAGAATGGGCCACACTTTCTGCTTATCTCGATGAACCAACTCCTAATATTCACATAACAGTAATTGATGGCAACAAGCATTCATTTTGTATATTCTTTTGCCAATTTTCTGGAAATTCTGATCAAATTTGCGATGCATTTAGATGGAAACCTGACTACTTAGAGTGATAGAGGAAGGCAGAGAGATGGAAATAAACGGAAAGAAGATTTAAAAAGGAAAAGGCATCCTATTAATTTAGTTGCAGGTGGAAAATAGCTTAAGCTTTTAGTTTAGCATCACATCATTAAAACGTTGGATGGAAATGTTCTGAGTGAGCTGAAGGCTGAATTTTCAACGGTAGCGAACCATTTTTCTACTTCTGTCTGAAATCAAAGACCCATTGTTAAAAAAATGACTTAGGGTTTTTATTTGATGGTTAATCTGCCACCGTTATCATTGTGAACTGCATTTGTGCTGTGCGAGAACAGAAAGCTTGACATGGAGCGTGACAGAGGAAGGCAGAGGGATGGAAAGCAACGGAGAGAAGACGAGAGAAACCAAGAGAGCAAGCTTGCAGTACAGACACTGGCAACGGCAAATAACAAGTGATGAAAGACGTAAGGAAGATAAATAAATTAAAAGAAATCAAGGCATCTTATTAATCTACAAGAGCTCCAAGGTGGAAAATGTGATTCTGTTTGCGATAAGTGATTTGCTAATGATGATTTTGATTGTATTCTTCTGTACACAAACCTCCCAACATATGTTGTTGTTATTGCAAGCTGCCATCCGGGCTAATTTGTCTTAATTACACTGAGTGTTTGCTGCCTACTACCGCCGTCCACTGAGAGAGACAGACACTTTAGATAGAGTGGAGGGCGGGGAGCGCAACATCTGTCTGCTGAAGAATTGAAGCGCGTGCACACACACACACACACACACACACACTTTAAAAACACACAATTTCAGAAACGCGTCCTCGCATACACTCAAATATGAACACACTCGTATACTCACACAGGCATATACTGTACAGTGAAATACAAACACGCACACACACCTCTGTAATAAAACCTTGCTCCAGCCACCTCATCACCATCCCTTAGCCCTTACCTCCCATGTCCTGCTAATGGCGGCCACCACAGAGGTGACTGTGTGCAAATAGGGCCGTAGCACCGATGGCCATCCATCACAAGGCCCCGGAGCAACATTACACCACTCTAATGGCCCACTCTGGCCTTCCTTATGATATTAATCCACCGCCTCACAGCACTGATTTCATTTGTAAAGTGGTGGGGGGAGACTAACTGTTTGGGTTGTTTTTTTTGTTTTTGTTTTCCAAGCACACATGCTGTATATACATGCCCCGCCGCTCACCTTGGTCTCCAACACACACACACACACACACATATACACACACACACATATACACACACACACACACACACACACACACACACACACACACACACACACACACACACACACACACACACACACACACACACACACAGAGAGAGAGGCATTAAAAAAAATAGATCAGCAGATGGACACACTCACTGACTTTGTCCACAGGTTTTTTTCCTGCATCCCCCTCAACCTGCCATTACAGGGAGTCTAATTATATAAAGTAACTACAACATGCTGCATAAATCTCATACTATCTCAGCAAGGTAGCAAAAAGAAACCTAATGGTATGTGAGAGTTTTCTTTGCAGGCTGAAAGTATCAAGAAAACAACAAGATAATTGCTGAGCGTAGCTTAGAGACTGCATCAATCCTCAAACACATTTTTACTTTGAACATCTTAGAGATGTTTGCTGGTAGACTCATGCAGGCAGTTGCTCGGACGACACTGTAACCTGCATTAACACTTTAGATTTCGGCTGCTTCTGTTCCCCTGCAGGGGAGCAAAATATAAGAGCATTTGACACCAGCTATCCTTTCCATTTGTCTGCACATTTATCACCTGAGCAACAGAGTAGCTGACGCGTTCTGAAAGCCAACACCAAGACGTTTTTTTGTGTTTTTATTAGGGCTGTCAATCGATTAAAATATGTATCCACCATTAATCGCATGGTTGTCCATAGTTTTTATTTTAAAGAAGATATATTTCAAGACTCTCCGGTGGTAACTCAACTCACAGTACATTCAAATAACTGTAGTCTTGTGGTGAGAACCATCGGGAGGAGAGGGGCTTTGAAACTGAACTTGCCATTAATTCATTTTAATCACGTGTCAAAAGAAATTGTGCCGTTAAAAGGAATTTGCGTTAACTCATTGCGTTAATTTCGACAGCCCGAGTTTTTGTCCAGCAAGTCCTTTGATGATGACCAAGTGCTGTTTTTTACTCCCTTATCACCTGCCTTGCATAAAGAATAACTTTGGTTTTCAATGGTTAAAAATGCCACAAGGAACTATTATGTCACATGGCTTCATGGAGATGCTTTTTGTGTCTTTAATGTATTTTGGTACGGAATATTAAATGTTCAAGGTTAGTGTGAGGTGTTTCTAGACATAGAGGAAATAGCCGGGCACCAAGAGATGTGTTTAACAATGGCTGTTGGGGGGTAAATCGTAGTAGACAGAAAATCAGAGCGCGTTCTCTTAGCACTTCACACATCAGTGCATATTAAAACCAGTTATGAAGCTCGGGGGGTGGGGGGGGGGTCTGGTGACCTGGGGAGCAGATGGTGGGCTGAGAGGAAGGTCTGCTGCCAGACGTCAGAGCCCAAGACGTTCTTTGTGTTTTTTTTTTTGTTTTTTTTCTGGAACAGACCACCGCTTGCACTGGCAATGCATACACAGATACTACTGCACAGTCTCTCTCACTCACACACACACACACACACACACACCCCATATGAATGTCAAAAGCTAAAAGTGTCAACCTCAAAGGACATAGAAAGCACGTTTTCCTCAAATACCATCGTACATCTTGTAAAGGGAACATTTTATGAATCAACCCTGACACATGAACCCAGATATTGTCCTTCCTCGTGTGTCTGCAAACACACACACACACATTCCCACTAAATCCTCCCGAAACCTGAAAGCTTTTAAAACCACCACGACAACCCCCGGAAAAGAAGCGCGGTTCTTCCCTTTTTATCAAACATGAAATACTTCCCCACACTATACTACTGGCTACCGGTTCCTGCTCTCCTCCATACTGTGTTAAATTATAAAACAAAAAAGCAGTCTGTCCTATGTAAAAATTTCATCGCTTGCTGCGGATGAACAGAGCAGTTGCAGACAAGCGAAGGAGTGGAAATGAGGGGAGCAGAGAAGCGGTGATGTCTGGCGCTGAACGTGTTGAGCCTGAGGTCAGCCCAACTCCGGCGAAACCCAGAAACAATAGCGCACACACACACACACACACACACACACACATTCACATTGTGTGCTTGTAAATTGTTGTGTTCACTTACTGAAAAACACTGGAATTTGAATAACCTCCGGTCATGAAAACAAACCTTGTGAATACTGAAAGATTGATGCCTTTTATTAAGAATTGACTGCTTTGAGTTCATCTGAATCGTCTGTATGATGTCCATGAAACTTGTAATATGTTGTGAATGCTAATGGCTCAGTGGGCAATGATAAGTGATGAAACATCTTTGAATGCTGCTCTGTCCTTGGCTGACTGGTGGATGCCGTTTCATTATGGCTATTCACTGTACTCTGAAAATTAACAAAACCTGGCAGGTATCAACAGCGTCGAAAGCGTTGTCTTTAAGCATTCCTCTGTGTTCTTTGCAGCCCTTGAACTTAAAAAAATGGAGCGGATTGAAGAAGCATAAGAGACTGAAGTGATATTGGTGAGCAAAGAAAATTAATATAAAAGTCAAACACTTAAAATACAAATTTCTGTTGCCAGAGGTAAAATTGCTGTCAGGGATGGCCTTCTAGCCTAATGACAGGCTGGGCTCATCATGAGAGGGAGACAAAGACAAACACAGGTGGGCGACGCAATATTTCTATAATGAAAAGATTAAAGAAGGAAATAAATAAAGACGGGAACAAGGGAAGGAGTTGGCACGTTACTGTAACATGTTAGATGAAAGACCTTCTCCAACCATACAAAAGACAGCAGTGACATGTGGAGGGAGGATGAAGAAAAAAAAAGATTAGGTGGAAATAGTGAAGGAAATTAAAAGTTAGACTGAAGTATTGAAATCACAGAAACCCTCTGCAGAGAGGCCAGGAGGGCAGACCAAATATTCCTTTGACTTAACGTCTAATTCTGAATCTGATTATTAACCAGCAGGGTTTTAAATGTAAATATGCCATTATGCTGTCATTACAGTGTTCCCATCCCCAGGCCCACGGGTCAGCCCAGCCACTGTTAATTTTGCAGGCAAAAGCTTCCCTCCCCGCGCTCTTGAAATGTTAATAACTTTCTATTAGTTAATGTAGCGTGACTAAAATTCCGATTAGATATAATTCATTTTAATATCTGTGACTGGCCGGCGTGATCATTTTCCGCCACATTCTCCCGGCCGCATTACACAATTCTAAATTGGACTCATTTACATTGGCTGGTTAAATCAAGGCCTTCTCGTGCAATTTAGCTGTCATCAAATCAATTTTGTAATTTTCTTTGCTCTTTGAGGTACGACTGTTTCCGAATTGAATAATACCAGCCATCACATTTAATTAGCCGTTATAGCATGTGTCGGAACAGGAGGGGATGCAGCAACATCTCAAATGCAACGAGACAGCATCAGCAGCCACACCTTGGACACATTAGATACAAGATTGTGTTAGACAAGCGTTATTTTCCCTTCATTTACTGTAGGTTTAACCAGCAAATGTCTGTCTAATTATGTGTCCTTTGTCTTAGTTAGGATTAATGTTTTTAAAGTGAAGCAATAAAACATCGTGAACATTTGCACAGTTGATCTGCCACGGTCGCAAAAACGCTCTTTCGTCATCCATCTCAAAGTTGAAACTTGCGACATCTCATCCTCTCTGGTTGCACAAAAGAACACTGCACAGTGGGTGTGCTGGGAGTTTTCGGTGGGACCACTGTGGGTTAGGTAGGCGCTGGAGTGGAGCTCCCATGTGGCTTTGCTCAATGGTGACTGAACCATAAGAACAGAGGGACAGAGGGCTGCGCACCACAGGGACTCTGGGATAGCTCAACCTTCTCTGGGAGGACCACTGCCTTGAGTAAGTGGTGGTGTCGCTCCAGATCAGAGGACAGCAAGGCTCTTGAGGGTAGGCGGAGCAGGGTGGGATGGCAGGAGTTGGAGGGGAGGCAGGGGGAGATGAGGGTTGGCCGAGGCAGTGAGGACTGGGGATACGAGGGCAGATCACAATGGGAATAGATGTGAGTAGGTTGGTTTTTCTTTGACTGGAGCCAGTATTGGAAATGTGGGCTCAGGCTGGATGATGATATTCAGGAGTGTTTTGTTAAAGCATTATGAATGTTTCAGCGACACATTAATTCAATGTTACATGACTCTGTAGGATTTATTTTTCAAATGTCAGATCAAACATTGTCTTTGTTACTACAAGATTTGTAAAGCTACCAGGCATGAGTGAGTACGTTTACATGCACACCAATATTCCACTATTATTCCAAATATGACAATATTCCGAATTTGATATTAAATACATACATACTCTCTGTCATATGTTGTTCAATCTAGCTAAACTATAAAGAAAATATATTTGTTTACGGACATCAAGCTAGGCTATATGCTAGCCTGTCTGAAATCAGCCGAATCCCCAGGAACATGGTTAACCAAACGAGGAAAAAATACAGAGTGGGGTCATTAAATACCAGTTGTAAATACACACATACTGTCAGTCATGTCGTTCAATCTAGCTAGCTAAACTACCGATATAAAGAAAAGCTATTTGTTTACGGACATCAAGCTAGGCTAGCTATGGCTAGCGCCATATGCTATGTGCTTAATTTATGTTACTCACCCTCATAGTTGTGTACGTAACATGATATGTCCCACTTCAAAGCTTTCTCCCGTTTCCTGATGGGTGCAGGTGAAAGAGCGTCGACCATTCTGTGCACATTATTGACATATACTAATAATAAAGCGATGGACGGCGGGGGTAAATAAACTTGGGTTACAGATCCATGGTTACAGAGGAGCCGTCCGCAACGGATGTTATAACATAAAACAAACGCACCCTCAACTGGGGCAGGGATCATTTCATTGGTCAACACTACAGCTGGCATTCTATTGGTTGCTGAATTTTGATAGGGTTGTCACACAAACAATCCGAGAGCGCAGGAAAAATCCGAGAGGAGAAGATTTGCAAGAGCGCAGAATCAGTCTGAGTGCAAGGAGAAATATCTGAGTCCAAGCACAAAGTTTGAGCACAAGCACAGCAAATCCAAGCGCGAGCAGTGACTATTTGAGTGTGAGAGCAAGGTTTTGAGGGAAATTATTACAACTATTGTCTTTTTCGTAATAAGGGCAAAAACAGGAATATTATGTGCATGTAAACGTAATCGATAAAATAAAAACCTGCAAATATTTAAATGCCAGTGTCTTACAAGGACCAGGCTCATTTAGTTCAACTTTCAATTAACATGCAACAGTAATGAGGCAGTGGCTACCATTGAGGACACTGAGTTCATGTCCTCTGAGATGGAGTTATCTCATATCGTGTTTGAGACTTCAACAGAAACTTTAAGGCTGAACAGAAGTTAATTATGAACTCAGGACGTGGAGTTTACAGTTTTTCTCGCTTTGGTACATCAACATCCAATCATTCTTTACATTTGTTAAAGTCGATTTCTCAAAAAAATTATTACAAACAGCACCACACAATGGATGACCTGCAAAAGCCTGTAACTTGCTCAAAATCTGTAGTCCATTCCTCAAAAGTAAATCTTTATGTTAATGAACATGTCAGTGGCATCAGAATGTCAAGTCCTTGTTACTGTTCACAAAGGAGATGGTTAGTTTTGTAGAAAAGCTTAGTCGTGTTGCCAATATAA
This sequence comes from Sander vitreus, assembly GCF_031162955.1. Lineage (NCBI taxonomy): Eukaryota > Metazoa > Chordata > Actinopteri > Perciformes > Percidae > Sander > Sander vitreus. Next base: position 3,043,943 of record NC_135878.1, on the reverse strand, counting down.
ATTTGTACTCTAAGTATTTTCTGATGTACACTATGGCTAAATGTTTTATGACAATGACTGAAAATGCACAAGGCTGCACTTTTTCTGTATGGAATTCATACATTTAAACAGTACAAAGTCACACATTCCTTTGTGAGATTAGGATTGCAAGAGATTGGACAGGATTCACATTTATGCTTTTACTGTATTTTTGGTTTTTCAACAAATTGCAGTGTCATTGCGATTCAGAAAGAGAGACAAAACTATGTGTTGTGCTCTGTTTAAATATGCTTGCCAATTGAAGGTTCATTAGGTGCACCTCCCAAGGTATTTTACCTAGAGGTTGATCATTGGTTGATCTAATGTTTTACACAATCCCCTTAATTCTGGAAGTGAAGATTCACGAGAGAAATTACAGTAATTAATTCTGGACAAATTCATAACAACTCTGAGCTTTTTGAATAGTATGCACCTTGGCTCAATGAAGCACTTTAGGGATTTGCCATCTAAATCTCCCTTCAAGGAGATACATATCAAAACCACAAATGTCAAAGAAGATGGCAACATTGCAGCTGTGGTAATCCACTGGCTGTTGTAATCTTACGCAAGTGAGTCTGTGGGTTTGTGCTCTGTGGATATTTTCACATACCTCCCTCTGTCTTACAAGTTTGAATGTGAATATTACAAATGAACCAGATTCCAATTCCCTAGTGTGTGTACAGTATGTGTGTGGGGAATAGTATGTACAATGAAGATTAAATGAAGCTCAACCCACCCACCCCCTTTTGATGACTTCTTCCAGCTCATAAAATGATGTACAAACCCCTCTTTAAATCAGGAACCTCTTTAACAGACAGCTGATAGAACTAAACTCTCAATCCCTTCGTCTTTTTAGTATCTCTTTTCCCGTCAGCGTTGCATAGAGAGTGGCTGATGTTTTAATCATGGCCGCAGGACTCATTGTGATGTGCAGCCACCTCTGGGGTCTCTAATTGTCTCAGGCCAGGATGGCTCTGCTGATCACCCTGCGTCTGGAATGGCTAATTGTGTGTGTGTGTGTGTGTGTGTGTGTGTGTGTGTGTGTGTGTGTGTGTGTGTGTGTGTGTGTGTGTGTGTGTGTGTGTGTGTGTGGATTTCATGATGGCATGTACTGTATAGGAAGTACAAACCAATTTTCAATTAGTTGTTTGGTCTATAAAATGGTGGAAAATGTGGATCAGTTTACTGTCATAGCTGAGTGAAGAAACTAGAAAATATTCACATTTTAAGAAGCTGGAATCAGAGAATTTCTACTTTTCATAAAAATGACTCAAACCGATTAATCGATTATCAAAATAGTTGGTGATTAATTCAATAGTTTGACAATTAATCAATTGCGCTGTACATGAAACACTAGAAATGTTAAACAAAAGGAATTTGATTTCTTTCGTGTTTTCATTCGGCAGAGTATTCTTTATTAACGTTAGCAATAACATTACTGTAGATCCAAACCTGGGATTCAAGACTACTGTATGGCTCTTTGAAGTAAATATGTGTAATACAAAAAAGCAATTGGCTATTACATAAGCTATTTATCTGAAATCCTGTACATTTTTTAAAGCAAAACTGGAAATGGAATTAATTTTTAGCCAGAGGTTAAATGGTTAAGACATGCTGTGGACATCATACACCATTAGGAAATGTTGCTTTATGAATGATACATTTCCTCCTTCACAAGATCCAGACCTTAATCTCCTTCTAAGCTCCGAGTGGCACCCTGGGTCTGCATGGCTGGCCCGCGAATGATGTGGTCTTAGGGTAAAGAGCCTATTGCTTATGTTGCTGATTGTACACCTGTGGATAAGGCTTTCAGGTGCTGCGGACAGAGAGCCCTAAGCCCTTTACGGCCTACGCTCACAGAATACAGATCTCCCTTCCATCCGGCTTCCTTTCAAATGTACACACAATCACTTTCCTCATCATGTCTCCTCCATTCATCAGCGTCTCGCTCTACTTCTTTTTTCTCTGTCACATCTTCTGTCATTCTTTTTCTGACTTGGAGTCACAGTTCAGAGATTACTTGTGACACATACAGCTAACATGGAGGCAGTCCACATCTTGTATTCAACAATGGATTGCACTGTAGTGTTGATTGTCCTTCAAACTAACCTACAGTGAGTGAAATGAATTTTGTGGCAAAACCTCTGTTTAGTGCAAAAGATTACATTTAATCTCTTTGGCCTTTTTTTACAATCATCCGTTGTGGACAATACTTACATACTGTATAACCAACATAATTTATAGCACCGTTCAAGTGTTGGACCCTGGACGTTAATAAGCAGCAGCAACTCAAGTGTTGCATACACCTAATAACAAAGCATGTCTCTGACTCCCCTTCCCTCCATCCGCTGCCCTTATTAGCATACAATCTGAATGCTGAGAGCACCAACAATGGTGAGGTCAGTGCTGCTGGTTGGGGTCAATTCTGAGGACGGCTCGGCAACACGCTCTGTATGTGTCTTTGCATACTGTAGGAAATCTATTGCGGTGGGAAGTTAAGTGGCAGTGAATGCCAATCGTACCTTCCAGACTGCCTTCTTGAAAATACAAAGCATGGCTCTCTGTTCCATTTTACCTTTTTGTAGAAGCAATCCAAGAGTTTAACTACCAGAATATTATCTATCCCCCTTCTCCAATGAGCAGAATAGCCAGCACTCATCACTCAAAAAATACAATTTTGTTCTGTCGGTCTGGTCCAGCCTGCGATAATCCGAATCCACTTTTAGAGCACTGATAAGACAACCTATTAAATGTAATTATAAAATGGGTGGTACAAATTGTTAGTGCTGTAGCTATCTTCAAAATGTCTTAATGTCTTCAAATAGCCCTGGTGATTTAAATCATTTTAGCATTTTCTTGCAATTAGTTTCACATAATAATACTGAAGCTAATTTCTGCCCCATGTTTGACATTATAAATGTAATTGGCTCGCATTCACATCCCCACTGTGACACATCTATCGAGCCTCATGGGCGACATTTATGTGTGTTGTGTGTGTCTGTGTGTGGTAGCAAATACATGTGCTATCTCTTGCATATGAGCCGCTTTGCATCTCTACCATAAACAGTCACCTTTTGTTTTACCCAAATCTATCAAACTGCATCGTTATAGCGACTTGCCATTGATTGCACTCCCCCTTTCAATTTAACGCTCTCAATAAAAATGCATCTACAATGCATTCTAATTACACTTCTTAGGTGACCTATATAATGACTGTTTCCCAATGAAGGCATATTAGTTGGCCTGTCACAGTTCACTTGGAGGCTATGTGTGCCACTGTCCTTTTCATAGGCGTGCCGGCATGACCAGCATCACTGAATGCTCATATATAAGAGCTCCAATAACAGTTAAAATGCTATTAAAGTGGATGAGGCACAGCTATGCTGCTGCTCCCTCTAATTTGAGACACTGACTGGAGGGCTGTGAGGAATACTCTCTGGGGAAAACTGTTCCCCACTGACTCCAGCATATGTTGTGAACACACACACACACACATTTACGCACAAGCAGACATTCTAATTGCCACTGTAGCTGATAATGTTATGGTCATAACAATATCCCTCTTAAACAAATATTTCCATGTGTGCACTCATGCAAACACACACAGGTATCTTGTTTCAAACTCTAAACACTCAACATCAGATTAATATATTGTATCAAGGACATATGAAAAGGGTTGACTAGACTAAAAGTGTAATCATACACAGTAGCTTTCGAAGTCATTCTTAATAGCCATTGCTGGTTCAGGGACAGCACAAATTACAGGCCTCACATTGAAAAACAAAAAAGAAGTAATTTTGCTCCACTAAGATGCATCTTTCAGAGGTTTTATATCTTCCAAAGCTTTATTATTAAAATGAAATGAATGATCAAATAATACAGGAACATTTCAATACAAGGCAACATGAGCCTTTGAAGGTAGAGCTGTCTGAAAAGCAGTGGGTCTTGATGGATTATTTGTTTATTTCAGACCATTTTGTTAATAGAAGCTAGCCTTGTAAGGGATAACTAGCAACACACTTGGTATATGGAAATGATTCAGTTTAAGGGCATTCTGTGACCAAGTTTTCAAATGAAATCAATAAGAATGTTTCTCTTGGATAGATTCCAGTTTTTAAGTAGCACTCCTTGCCTACCAAAGCTTAATTCTAAGAGACTGTCTTTTATTTGTAGTTTGAATGGAGCTCAAATGAGTGCACGACGACCAATCCATTTTTATCAAAAAAGCACATGAATGACTTGCTCCATGCAGAATGAGAAGGAAAGGAAATTGTGAAAAGAAACAGGTTTGAATGATGAGGAAAATTAGTGATTATAAACATTAAAATCCAACCTTAGTTACACTCTCTCAAGAAAAACATACAGAACAAACTAATTATTTTTAATGTGTATATGCTTGGTCTCATTTCAGTATCTCCTTTTAATAACAGATTTAATGGACTGGTATTTAGAAAAAGGCTACTCCATACATACTTAATACCATTACTGACCAAATTAACCTTGAGTAGATCTTAATTATGTTTAGTTCCATTTGGTTGGTCATGCAATTCACACAGCTCGGGATATTACAAATGGACGGGGAGGGTGATTTCTTCCACAAAGTTTGCTTTCCACTTCAAACTGACATTATACGAACATGTCTTTGAAGATGGTGATATTCTGTATTTGTCTGCTTGTCAACTAATCACAAAAGCCTGTCCAGGGCCTGAAGTGAATTTTTTTGGCTACCAGCCACTATGGCAGGTGGGTTTTAAAATCCACTAGCCACACAGGCTTTCCTTTGCCTCATAAAGGTGAAATACAGGAAATGCACTTGCATTATTCTTGAACTTAGGAACACACACTTAATACTAGGGGTGGTATGGTTCACAAAATCCACGGTTCGGTTCGTGTCACGGTTTTATGGTCACGTTTTTCGGTTCTGTACGGTTCTTGTTATTTTTTCTTTTAATCTTTAACACTCCAGAAATATACTTCAGCATATGATAGATAGCTAAAATTAGCATATTGAATGCATGTTGCGCAATACATGGACACAGTGGCAGTTCTATCTATTTTATTTCTGCTGTCATCATAGGTAACATGAAATCCAAAATGTTCCCACACACCAGACTATATACGACGCTAGGGCATCCTCCAACTCCGGGCAGCCTTCCTCATCTCTCCCACTTGACATTTCTGCACGTGACGTGACCTGCAGCAGCAGCAGCAGCAGCAGCAGCACTCCGCACTCCACCTGAGGAGTGGTCGGCTCGGTGCCTCTCAAAATCTGACGAAAATCTTTGTCGATCAAAAAAACAGACAGATTCAGCAACTGTATGGCCTATTTCTCGCTTAAAATATTGTCAGAAACACGTTTCGGTGAACTATTTTCGTAAAATACGAGATCATATTCAGAACGAGACGCCATTAGAGTCTGTTTTGAAATTCGGGAGCAGCAACAACCACGTGACGCGTTCGTCCAATCAGCTGTCATGTATTGCGTTCGTCGCGCTCATCCCCCTCGTCGTTTATATACTGTCTATGGTCATTTCCAGTAAGTGTTTTAACATAGGTGTATAAAGTGGGCACTACGGCAGTAAGTGGTTAGTGCACATTAACAGTGTACTGATGAACCGTGCGACACACACACGCTCCGAACCGAGACAAGCGAACCGAGCGGTTCGGATGTTTTTTCATGAACCGTACCACCCCTACTTAATACACATTTAAGTGCTGTCAATGTTATAACTATAAAACAATACTGCACCGCAGTACGTTCCATGTCGTAAATCAGCCACTCCCAAACATTGCCATTGTTGCTAACGGTCCACTTGATATTAAATCGTCTTCTTTTACTTTTTTTTTTAATCATCCTCATCTTTTTGTTGGTTGCTTGTTTCAGCTGGCCTCTTCACCCCCGTAATGTGCCGCCATATTTTTAAGCTTAAATCCAAGTAAATGGCGGACCTGTTTGGAATGTGGAAGAACAGTGACAAAAACAACTAATGAATCACTTAATTCTCATGTGCTACCAGCCAACGTTGCAGGTAGATTGACAGTTTCACTCGCAAATGGCAAAATTCACCCACATTTGGCTCTCTGTCAGGAGTTAATTTCAGGCCTTGCATGTGTCTAACAAATATTGTGTGTTAAAGCCTGATATATATCTTTTTTCCTCCGGGCCATGATCTTCATTGTCCAAAAACTATTAAAAACAAATGAATGAGCCACACTGTGGAAAATGTAACCATGTAAAAATGTTCCCTCATTAACATGAACACACACACACACACACTATAGTTTTATTTTGGCTCAGGCCCACATACACCTTCCTGCTGCCACAGGTATTCGCTATTGGACCAAATATGTCTTAATCTGCAGCTGAAAATAGTCCCCAATAAAATTTTGAGTGACGTTTGTTAAATACTACAGTCATCAGCTGTTTTACGATATTAATTGGGCTTTTTCTTCTTGCTGCGACAAGTTGGAAAATGAATAATTTATTAGTGGGGCAATGAAATTTGTAGTAAATACAAAATAAACAAGGCTAGATAGCACAGACCTGTGTTATTTGAACATCCATTTCAAGTATCATATGCCTATACTGCAAACACTTTGTATGATTCAAAAGTTGGCTTTGAGAAAAACAGAATAATGGAAGCCTTATCCTCTAAAGGTACTAAAAGACCAGGGGCCTCATATAGGGGGCAGTATAAACGTTGCGTACGCACGAAAAGCTTGCAGACGAAGAATGTGTGAGCTGTCACGCAAACTTTTGAGCAGACGTGAGAGTGTGCGGGTCGTCCGCACGGTCTCGTCTGGCTCTGTTACGTGAAAAGTGAAAAGTGCCAAAACTCACCAAACATTACAAGATAATGTTTCCACTTCACTTACTGGCATACGTCTGTGATGTTGTCTATGAAAAAACATAATTATATCCACTGATACTCCATCAAAGTTTTCATTTATGTGAATAATGTTTCACATCTTTCACACTAATAACTGTTTATTACTGTTTACTGTTTAGACACTCCCCTCTGGCAGGAGGCTGAGGTCCATCAGGACCAAAACCTCACGTCACATGAACAGCTTTTTCCCCTCCGCCCCTAGCCTTAATTAACAAGGCCCAGAAACCACCCTGACACTCCATCCCTGGCTCTTCATGCCACTGTTCTCTCTCTGCTGTAATGCTCTTTGCTCTTTTTTTAATTTTTTTATTTCTATCTTTTATTTTTAATTAAATTTAATACATACTGTGTACATATACTTATATTGTTTATACCTGTACTTATATTGTCTAATATTCCATCTAGAGAATGTGTGACGTGCACCAACAACACCAAAACAAATTCCTTGTGTTAAAAAACGTACTTGGCAATAAAACCCTTTCTGATTCTGATTAATTCGCAGGCTACTTAACCTCTGTTAAACATGAGGACGGGAAATGAATGAAAACTCCACTTAGAAAATATTTTCAGTCATCCTTTGTATTTCCCATGGATGAAATATCTACTCACTGTGCAACAAAAAGATCGGCACGGAAAATGCAATAGTGTCTGAGTCTGTAGTTACTGAGGCTCAGACGTCCATGGCGCACAGGAGGTGGGACGCATGGATCCTTCTCCCCAGGAACAAACGCTGTGTCGGGTGGGCAAACTCATGGGATGCGTAATTGGTCCTGTGGATGATTTGTAGGCTATGTAAGTGAACAAGGCGTACCCTGTCCACCAAACACTGGGCTTTCCTTGACTGTCTTGATTCTGCACATATTTCTGTTACTGTAGTCCTATTTACTATTTCATTATTTCATCCATGTGTGGCGCAGCGGATCCGTGCGCACTGTCACCTGCCGTGGAGACGCTGGCCTCACTAACCTCTAATAAATTATCTAGAAAATAAACGGCATTACATCAGTGGGTTCAAACTGCTTATTGTGCGTCATTTGGACTGACACTGAGATGCGGACGCCCGGTTTTATACATGCAAATATTTCTGTGCGTAGGTACTTTTCAAGTTTTGGCCGTAAGCCATCTTCTGGTATGAAAGCTGCGCAGTCTTTTATACATGATGCCCAAGAAACGGTTATAAAAACCTCATTATGGTAGGGTAAACTCTAAAGATTATTAGACAAAACAGGAACATGCAGTATCAGTGGTTCGAGAAAGACACATAAATTTCTGCCTGACACTATCCCCTCTTTTGATTAAAATTCACTCCATGGCAAGCTCTCAACTGCCACTCACCCAGTCATCTGTCAGTGTGATTCAGTACTATACAATATTATTCAAAAGCATACTTGAATCCTAATGAGAATCCCATTGACAACTTATTGCTAGACCCACTGATGGACATTGATTGAAAAAGGGGTCTGCTTTGGAGTGGAGCCCCCTTCGGTTCAACCTGGGCTGGAACAACCGCGGGGGGAGACGCAGGGCAAAAAGAACAGCCATCGGTATGAAGAGTGCATTAAACTGGGGCTTAATGGGATCAATGGTCTGTCCACCTCGCAACATTCACAGCTTCAATAAAGATGTAGTGCTCACTGTTCTTCCCCTTCATTACCTTCCACTCAGGCTTGTTTTGCATGAAGAAACAACTTTTCTAATGCCTAAAGTGCAATGTATTTTCGTTTTGCTGCCTTTATACACACGTGTGTGTGCATCTGTCTCAGTTCCTATGTGTGTGTTTGCTTACAGCGTGTTTATCAGCCCACCAGAACAGGGTGTGTTCTCATGGCCCCTCCAAGTCCAAGGCTGGCATGCAATAACGAAGACAGCACTTTCAATAACCTTGACAGACAGATTAAAAAGAGGATTCAATAGCTACTCTTCCCCATGAGCACTCCATCACAGAGGCCGCTATCCTTCAACACCGCTCCTCTCTCCCTTTATCGTCAGCTCCTGTCAATCACTCGGTGGCTTGGCAAAATGGCCTCTGCTACTCCTAAGGAGCTGCTACTGTGTTCTCGCTTATCCTTTGGTTGTGGGTTACAGAGGTACGGCAACAGCAGGAAGAGCCTTATCGTTAAACTGAAGGGTTGGCGGTGTGTTGCTCGCCACGATATCACCCGACTCACCACACACAGGGGGTTGGAGGACGTTTCTATGAAGAGGTCTGCTTGCACAAACCCATTTGTGCACGTCATGTCCTTCTCGTGTAACGGCTCTCGTCTGTCTCAGCAGACTGTCCGTCCCTCACGTGAGTGGCCTTGTCAATCCCCATTAATACCTGCATTTCTATGGTTTCTAAACAACCACAGCCTCCACCCATCCACCATCCTCGCAGTGCTCCCGAGCTCGCAGGCTTAGATCCCCCCTCTCTGAGTTTTCAGCGCGGCTTTACGCCTTTGAAAGTTCACAGCCTGTCTTGGAGGCACAGAGAGGAAAATCAAACTGCTCAAGGCGGGCTCGGATCACAGGTGAAACCGTCCGAAAAGAAAAAAGGAAAAAAAAATAAACCTGATGTGAATTCAGGAGACACGTTGCCTGAAGACATGGCACAGAGTTTTTCTCATTCCAGGCATCGTCTCCGAGGTTCACTTACTTATTTGTCATTTTTCTGCCTTTTATCATTTCTAAGTGTTATGTCATCTTTGTCCAGCTTTGGGGTTACTTCAGGTGGGGTTACTAAAACAGTGGGTGGCAATAATTGGCACAACTTAAGTCTAACAGGAATATGACGAGGAGGTAAAGTTGTCCAGAGGTTATTTTCAGCTTATAGTACACAGTCTATATCAACAGTAGTGTAAGTGATATATCGTCTAATTAATGCTTCCAACTGCTTCCTAATTGCTGTGCCCCCTGACCTACTGCTACGTCTTAGGAGCTGGTCTCCACCCCAAGGGCATCGGAGACACCTGTGCTCCTGCAGACACTCTCTCTCTCGCACAGCGAGCTACCCCTGTGATCCCTGAATGTCAGGCTAAGGGCATCCAGAGGCCAGCAGTCCTCTCAGTCTAGCATACCAGGAGTTGATAAAGAGCATGAAAACACACAGTGGGCAGTTTAGCCACTATAATCTTGGGGATTACAGGTCAAAACAATTCCAGACACAAGAAAAAAAACAGAGTTGAGACACCCTTCGCTACAGAGAATGAATATAATGTGTGCTGCCGCACACTTCATCCCCATCAACGGTTATTACACACCAAAGCTGTTATTCATGATTGAGTCAGACCTGAAAATAGATAACGGAAAAATCTGTGCCGTTGGTGATGCACTTAGCTTTTCTTTTTTTAAAGCTGCAACAATCAATATTTCAATACTAACATTGCAATATGTAATGTGCAAGTTTGTCCATTCAATATGAATTCAACATGAATACTTCAACAAGCTAAATTGCTAAAGTAATACTTCTCAGTAGCTGGCATATTAGTATAGTATCATGCACATTTAGTAATAGCTGCCATCTTTTTTTCTACGTATTCAGTCTACAGTCTCCATCTTATATAGTCTTTACGAAAAGTGCCACCTGGTGTTATAAAGTAGTAGATATTCAATGATAGAACCCAACAAAAGCTACACACATACAGACTTCAGGAAGTCACTACTCTCAGCCAAGAAGTAATTTGGCATGTAACCCACCATAAAACCAAAAATGTCATTTTTACACCTTGAGAATTGTACAGATTTAACAAATAAAATGTGTTTTAATAAGTAATAGCCAACATATTAATTAGATGCTGCTAGGCAGATTGTATTGCCTTTGGAGAAAGCCACACTGCATGTTGCTGTTTCCCAGTGTCCAGTCTTTATGCTCAGCTAAGCTAAGCTAATATTCATGTTTAGCATACTGACATGAGAGTGGTATCGATCTTCTCATCTAACTCTGCAAGATAAAGAATTTCCCAAAATGCTGAACTATTTCTTTACAGAATAACTATTACTGGTAAAGTTCATATCGTGCATAGAGGCATACCATTAATACCACTTTATTAAAGCAATATGCAATCCATCTGAAATACACCAAGACTTTTAGTGCAATATCTATTGAAAGTAGGAGAAAAAGGGCTCTTGGTGTAGAAAATATAGATGTCTGTGTCTATTTTCAACTCCATTAGATATCACTGACTGATTATATTCTGCTGTTTATGAGAGCACTCATGGGATTCAATGCATTAAACCATCCCTTTAAAACTTAATCTATCGCTTAATTAAAGTTGTCCAATATGAAAACAGAGCCAGCCTACTAAGAATTAACTTCAACCCTCCATTGTCCCTCCATCTAAGCTGCAGACACTTGTGAACCAGCTAATGAAGACGTGTTAAGATACAAATTCAGGTCCATTTGCATGCAATTACAGCACATCGCTTAAACGCCAGAGCTGTCAGCATCCATGCGTCTACATATCCTGCATCTGCAGTTCTCCGGAGAATTAAGAACGACCCCCCCCCCCCCATCCCTGCCTCCTCCCGTTTCACCAAAGTCATTGCTCTGCCTCTGCAGTTTTGTGGCAAATGGCTGTAGTCCATTCAAACGTGTGAAATTGTAATCATAGCTGTCTCTGGATGGGTGTAATTAATGTGCTCTATCACAGAGATTTTGATGGCCAGTGTGGAGTATGTGGGGAGCCAAGCCAGCGAAGGACATCGGCTAAATGATGTGCTATTATATGGAGTGTTTGGTCATTTGTAATAGCATGCGGTGTGGAATGCATGATGAGCAAAGAGGAATGTCCTCCTGGTACTATCATCATTGTGTTCATTAATTGCATTGTTGATGGTAGTTGATAACACAACAGGTTGGATGTGATGAGTGTTTATGCGACAGAAATAGCTCGCAAATGTGGTTTTGCTAGAAATTGAGAGTCGTATTTGTTAAGAACCACGAAAAATTTACCTGGCTATGATGTTTTTTCAAACAACTTTAGAATTTAGTTTGAACACTTTTCCTCAACATCTCCCTGGGTGTCTGTGCTTAGCTGAACAGATGTTAGAGGATGTTGCGTTTAACTGATGGTGTCAGTAAACAAGAGGCCAACTCGGAGATAAGAAACGGCAAGCAAAAGAGCCGGGGGAAGACTGATAGGACGACATGCGTACAGCAGTGTATCCCATCAGTCTGTGTGTTGGACCCGTCTCTGCTCAGACAAATTGGGATGTGTCGTGTGCATCCCGAGACAGAATAACTATATCTTCTCTTTGTGATGGATTCATCACCCATGGGCCTGCACAAGCATTAGTGTCATTAGAGCTAAAGGAGGGAGAGAGAGGAAAGGAGGGAGTGATGGAGGATGGTGTTCTGCTGCACTATGCATGTGTGTAGGTGTGTGTAGGTGGTGGTTGGGAATTCCATATGCTACAATAGCTTCATATTTTGGAAGACTAAGTGCGCCGGGAGATCACGGGGTTACAAAGTGGTTTCTGATTGGAGAGGTTGAAGTTGACTGTTAGTTATTTCATTTAGTTAGCTATATGTTATTGCCTGTGTATGCACCAACCCTATCTCTCAGAAACTGTTAATAATCTATTCATTTTTTTCATCAAACTATAAAGCAAGAAATATCAGTTTGTGGGTGAGTGAGTGCATCATTTCGAATATCTCGAGAAGCAGCCAACTGATCTAAACTAACTTCACGCTCAGCAGGTGTATTGCTGGGTAACCAAAGACGTGAAGTGTCGAATTTGGTACAATTTCTAAACACGAAACATTCAATATCAATAAACTGGGACTAAAACTAAGCGAACAGCTCTGCAGCAATATGAGCAGGGCTTCACAGCTCTGTAGGCTTAAACCATGTCGTCCGTAGCGGGCTACTGGTGACTGATACTGTATGCCTAAGGATTTCCAAAGGATTTAAGAACCTCTTTTCAGGACAAGCAGCCAACGAGGTCTTTTATCTTACAGCCTATTTGAAAGGGGAAAAAAATGACTACCTCCGCTAAGTGTATTTCACCGTTTTCTGACCGCATATCTGTAGGACGGGCGGACTTAGGAAGTGCAGTGTGAAGTGTCAGTGCAATTTGGACACACATGTTCAATATTAATAAACTGTGAATAAACAAGCGACCAACGCTATGTGCAGGCAGTGGGGGCGGGGCTTCAGGGCTCTGTGCCCACTGACTCTTCACCTGGCTTCAGGGCTCAACTTCAGTACCATGGTCAGCTCCCATGCAGCAAATGTGCAAGCAGCTGTTTACACAAATCAGCAGTAAAAGGAAATCAAAGAATGAAAACTCTCAGCCGAGCATTGTTGGAAATTTAGAAAAACATCCAAGGATCCAGTGATAAGGATCAAAGAAAACAAAAAGTCCATCACTCACAGATGAGTCATTTTCTTTAATGTGGGCAAAGAAAACGATCGCGTTTCAGCTAAGCCGTCATCCGCGTTCACAACTTCTTATTTAATAAGAAGCTCCTCTTTTAAATAACACAATACTTTAAGAACTTTGTTAAGCCATTTTTGTTGCAATAACGTTACATTGGCTGAAAAGACAGTCCATAGCAACCAATTGCGTTCCAGAGGCTTCCTGCAGCTTGTTTCAACAGTTCAGTTATAATCAGAAGACACATTAAACACACACAACAAAAACAGGGGGTTGTGATGTACAATCAAGAAAGAAAACACACAAGTCAATAATATGTCAAGTTTATATTCCTTTCTTTTCTTACAAACATTTGAATATTTTTCATAACAAAACACATTTTGATCAAACTTTTACTGGCTACGCGACTGACAAGTCTGTTCCAAAGTCAAATTTGAGTTGACTGCGAAGTGTAGACATTTTAAAGGAGCAATTGTGATCTCACTACGTAAAGATCTCGTTTCTTATATTTTTAGTTATCACATATTAAGTGCATGAAGGAGTTATTTCATGATAAATAAATTTTTTAGGCGGATGTACTTACTTTCCCAAAGCTTGCCTCACCAATTCAACTTCAGTCACTGATTTCCTACATTTACCAGAATGCCTTTCCTAGAAGGTGGACCTGTACTTACTAGTCTATATCTACGATGTTCCACTTCCGGGATTGCGCCGTTGCTGACGGAAATTCCCCCGGATTTCACTCATTTAGGCCGGCTGTCCGTTACCTTGGGCTTTCTTTGTGTTGGAATTTTAAACTTGGTCGATTTCTGAGGACTATGGTTAATCTTTTCTCAGATCTCTGCAGGATAAATCCAGACAGCTAGCTAGACAACTTTTGAGTTCCTTCCCGAGGCTATTTTGCAGAGGCGCCGTTGCTCCGTACGCGCTTAGCGCCGCCCAAGACGATTGTGATTGGTTTAAAGAAATACCAATAAACCAGAGCACGTTTTTCTCCCATCCTGGAATACTTGCCAGACCTTCCTTCACAGCGCTGTGGACTGGAGGAAGGAATGGCAATGCGAGAATAGAGCTCAACACAAGCTGTGAGGTTGTGAAACGAAAGTTTCTGCTCCTGTAAAAGCTAGAAGTCCGTATGAAATCAACCTTATTTTAAGACAAACACATTTTATTCGCTATCTTATGGAGAAATACTACACCACTACAGCCCTAAGCGTAACAGCGACGTCTCTGATTGGTTCAACGCGCTGTTACCATGGAAACATTTACCGTACCCGCCAAACCGCGAATGACTAGATCAAGCTTCTACCATTGAAGTCTATGATAGTTTCTGTACGCAGTCTTGTACCTTTTGCATTTTTTTGCCGTTTTCAAAAATGTTTTTTCTCGCCAAATCAAATGTTTAATGCTCACAATTCCTCTCGTAGCTGTTTGGCTTGGTTCCAGACGTAAAACTCTTTATATAAGCACTTTTTGAAAAACACTTCCGGAACCAGAGCCGTTAAAGGCATACTATGTAACTTTTGTTACAGGTTGTCTCATTGGAACGACAGCTCGCGCGAGCTGGAGTTCTAATGAGACAACCTGTAGGGGGACCGAAGAGGGAAAAGTTACATAGTATGCCTTTAAAAAAAAGTGGGGGTCACGGTTGAGCTCTATACACAGCTGCAGGGCGCAGTAGCGTTAGTTCTAATGATTGCAGCAGTTGGGCAAGGGGTGCTCTAGTCCAGGGAAAGTGGGAGTCAAGCCCTCGACTCAGAACATGTCTCAGGGCTGTGTTGCATGCTGCATCACTCTGTGGAGACATTTAATGGCTGCCTCTTCTCTGATGTCTTTCTCACTGCGTAATTGTTGAAAGTTGCTGCAAAATGATGATAGAGGCCATCAGTCTTTGATTCTGAAGGCATGGCACCCAAACCTCACATTTACTGGTGATGCTAAGATGAATGCAAAATAAAATCCATCAAAGCTGTGCTGTAAATATCTCAGGGTCTACGTTTGGTCGGGAAGAAAAATACAAATATGAAACTGTAGCGGTGAAGATACAGTTCACAGTCACAGGCAGAACCAGTACTTATACTTTTGATACTTTACAGTAAGTGCATTTAGCTAAGAGTACTTACTTAAGTAAAAGAACAATTAAGATACAGACACTGGATAGAGTTGTCAGTACATGACCGACATTACATTTGTGACCATCCAAAGAGAAGAAACAAAGGCAGGAGTCGAAACACACTCTTTCCTCAACAGTTTTTAGCTCCCTCAGTAACAAGTGACACGTATGACAAAGGCAATTAGGGTACATGATCTCAATTCTGCTAATAAAGACCGTCTGCAGAGGGTATTTAAACGTCAGTGGAATTAGGGAGATCTTTGTCATGTAGATCTCTGGAATGCCCCTGGCGTCTGAGATAAAATGAAGATGAATCCTTAGTAGAGGAAGAAGAATAAAACGGAGGGAAGGGAGTGGAGGACACAGAGCTCTCAGCTAATGACAGGGCTACACTGCATCACTGCACTGACTAATGAGCACTCCAACAAGGGTGAGCTTAAAGACCAGTGCATGTGCGTGTGTTCGTGTCCGGCGTGAATGCACACGTGTGTGGAAATGGTGTGGTATGTGCATCGACGACAACTTCCAAAGGGAAATAAAGGAAGAGAGAAAGAAAACAAAAGGAGGGAGGAGGGAGCGTACCTCTCCGAGCTTGAGATCCACAGTGCGTGACAACGGAGGAAGCTCTTAATAATTCACATGATATTGATTTAGTTACCTTACTTCCTTCTTCACTCCCACGCCCCGGGAGAGAAAGCCCACCTGTAGGTTGCAGCCCCCCTCTCCCCCCCCCCCCCCCCCCCGATGCAGGACACAGTGCATAGCCAAGACTCACATAATGAACTACAATCAGCTTGATATCCTCAAACAAATAGCAGGATTCTTCAAACTACACCTGTCATTAAGGTGATGATAATTATGCGTACATGGAAGCAATCATTTGTAATGTTATACTTGTATAAATAAATTAATATTAATAAAAGGGGTTTAATGCTATCTTTGGGTGTGGAAGAAGAGGTTTAAATGTTGTAACAAGAAAACCAACTCAACTCACTCTCAACTCTCCCGGTTGAATATTCATCATCTGTTCTTTATCCTGTTTTATAATTCAAACCCAAGCACAGTTGAATTGGCCTTCTCCACCTTGTGAAAACATCTCCCTCGCTGCTACAGTTTAAGGAGGAATTAAAGTATAATTTGACTCAAGTATTAACTGCTCCTTATTTCATCCACTCATTACCCACACAGTAAGACATCAGGCATGAGTTTCTTAAATGTAACAGAAATGAAGCGTGCCGTGATGTGGACTTTGTTTCCTGATATGTATCGCCACCTTGAGGGCATGCTGGGAAAAGACATTTTTCCACACAAAAAGATAATTCTAACAAGATAAATAGCTTCTCAGAGGGTAACTCAATACAAGGTTGGAATTGACAACGGTAAAGGTAACACTCTAGATGTTACAAATGCTGCACCATGTAGGTTTTTAATGCTATTAAGAGGGGAGTTAAACAAGCCTCCGTAATGTAAATACCAAATGACTTCATGGAGAATTAAAGGACAATTATGTACATTTTAATCAGAGAAGATGCAGATTAAGCCCTCTAAGCACTGTAACCTGAGAGCTAGTTTACTAGGTATAAAGCACATATTTCAGTGGGCATTAGGAGGTTCTTAGCAGCAGAAAATTGTACTGTAGGTTTATTATTTTGATATAATAATGAATAGATTACTAGAATAACTAAATTAAATTGTATTGACTTTGTTGATAAAGCAACAGTACAGCAAAAAGCACAGCTAAGTAAATATTGGGTAGATGTGTTTGAGGCTGCTGATGATAAAACTGATTATAAAGGTTGAAATGGAATTAGTTCATTACAATAGGCTATATGTCAAGTTATTCAACATTTATACCACTAATCTAACAATTTGCATAACATGTAATAACTTCATATTATACTACTATATTCATATTATTACTATTATACACTCAACATTTTTATTATATTATAGGCAGATTACTGTATTAGCCTAAATGATCAGTTTTTCTTTAAATATTGCACCCTTATTACATGATCTGTAGTTAATACATGAGTTTCTTCAGATGCACTGAAGAAAGTCTTCATCATGATGTTCCCAAATATCCAAAGGTGTAATTCCAGAAGGCTAAATCTATTTTGTTACAGATGTTACTCGTGGCTGCCATTACATGTGTTACTATAGGCCTTTTTCCTCTGCACAAACTATATGTGCTGAACTTGGCACATCCCTCAAATATGTTTTGCACACCCTGCACTAATCCATGCAGCCTCCTTTTTCTTTCTTAATGTCATTTAGTTATGTGTATGTTATTTGTTTCTGTATGTATTGTTTGTTTATTTCATATTAATGTTTTAATATGTTTATATGTATGCACCAAACCAAAGCAAATTCCTAGTAATTGTTCCTTACCTGGCAATAAATCTTTTCCGATTCTGATTTCACAGCAGATCATTTCCATATTACAGCAGGAGAAGCACAGGTGTATTCCATGTAGGTGAGCTAATTCAGGGGTCCTGGTATTGTGCATGTTGGCTTACTGGGACACTTAAATAGAACAGAGCCATTGTTAACAGAGTTAGTTTCACAGGTGCTCTTCCTGCTCTGACAAGTCAAAATGTCTGCTGTGAAAAAAGGTCTGTTGTTCAGTGGTTGAAACCTGATCCTCCCTCACACAATAAGGGGTATTAAAAAATTAAAAACAATTTTTTTTAATGTGCGTTTATTTTTTGTGTGTTACGTATCTGGTTTCTTTGAATTTGCATAAGCAAAAACAACTAAGTGCAGCTGTAAGTAGGTATAATGATTTAGTAGGAGGTTATCAGTAGCGAAACATTTTTGGTTGTTTGGAATAAAAAACATCCTCAGTTGATAGAATAATTAATTAATTAATTAATTAATTAATACATGGATAACTAGAAGAATATTCAATTATTTATTCAATTTGTTTATGAAGCTAGAAAGAATGTTCAGTAACTATTAGAAGGACCAGTTTTATGGTCCTATTTCATGATATTTCCAAAGATCACTAGCTGGTTGAAACCTCATCTTCCCTCATAGGAAGATATATAGATATAGATATATGGAGGAATATAGCTACCTTCCTCAGTTGCCAATGGTAAGGTACCAGTTGTTCCCTGAGCACACACGGACCTCCGCCGGCGTCTGTGTAGTGATCTCCTTTTGATTTGAAGCTACTTTCACAGCTTTTTCTTATTCCACATTTGTGTTCCTTATGGATATTAAGTTACTTTATGAATATATATATATATATATATATATATATATTAATATATATATATATATCGTTTCTGAGCTGTTACAATTTTAAATTGAACAACATCTGCATATTCACAGATTCCACATTTTTGCGGAGTGGATGTCATGTCAAGTATTGGTTTAGTAGCTTTAGTTTGTGGGAAAATAATTGTTATTCAAATAATTTAGTATTTGGGTATGTCTGAAAACATGTCTGGATGGAATCTTTAAATTCTTATGTAGGCCTAGTAGGCAGGTGGCAATTGGATAAAGAAAAAAACTGACGTGGAATGTAAAATGGCATAGCAGTGTATAAGATGCTGAAAACAAAATACAGTTTTATATATATATATATGTGTGTGTTGTTGCAAGATGGCATCGTTTGTGTTCTTAACCATTTATGCAAAAGGAGTGCCATCTGCTGGTACTGAATGCAATGGACCGTCTTATGTTTAAAAACAAGCTCAGATCATATGAACTCATATCTTACACTGTACTGTAAAGGTTTATCTTATGTTCCATTTAGCTTATTTTTTTCTTCTATTTTATTTGAATCACTTTAAATCATAATTGTGTCTTGCTACGTAGCCTTGCGTTTCTTTTACATCTTGTTTGAATTCCACTTTATGGTGTACAATGGCCACATCATCATTTAAATGGCTTTCTGACCGTGCAAATACTAAGTGATGGAAGTGATGTGATGCTGAAAGAGGCAAATGTTAAAACCTGTTTCATAGTCTTGTGCTAATATTAGATTCACTGTGTGTTGTCCTTTGTTTCTGAGATGAACCCTTGATATATTTTATCTGACATGCAAAAAAATAATATTTAGCCTTTGTTCTATTTCTGCATTAACATCATAACGTATCACTATTTTTGATGATTCATGACCGCGCAAAATAACTGAATTAGATCACATGACATGTTGATGTGACTGTCAGACAGTGGGTTAATGGAACTGTGTAATGGTGAACCGTGCACTGTACTCTGCCTAAGTGGGGGTTGTAATTTGATGAATATGGGTGTTTTATTGATATAGTCAGACAGGCTGAAAGGAAACTTGGCCATTCTCTCCTTATAGAGTTTCCATAGTACAGTAGATGCATTAATATTTAAATGGCATTGGAGCACAGATTGTGTGTCCATGCTTTCCATTTAGCACTTTGCCTGCGTTATGGTACACAGATGTACAACTGTCTATAAAGCAGGTGTTCAAAATCTCAAAACTTAGACAAACAGAGACTAAAATGAAAACTTCTCATGTCTATTGTTAAAATATGTCTCCCCTGTAGTGCATTGCTGAGCTCTCTAGCTTTCTCATTAAGCAGAGTCTCATTAGGAGAACCCACAACGCTGCACGTGGCATGCCAGAGACCGGCTGTGTGCGCCTTTCACCTACGTCTCCAAACCAGACCTGTTTCCATTTGCCTGAAAGTGACTCCTGCCACCTCAGATCAATGGAAAGAGATCGTCCATGTGAGAGTTTGATTGACAGCTTTGCTTCGGGCCTCTTCAAATCGAGCCCGGCCTGAAAATAGAGATGTTACAACGTGTACTGCAGTAAGCATTCTTGAAATCTTGAACCCATGGCCACTTAGATATAACACAGGGGTGTTTGTGTCAGTAAACCTATAGCCCATATTAACTTTTCCTACATGGGGAGAATGAGTCAAGCTGGTCCTGCAGCCTAGAGAATACAGTTTGATCACTTTCCAAGTGTAAAAAGAAACTGTAATGTTAGAGGTCACTTAAGTCTGTACGTGTCTGTCTAACTGCCTCAGAAAAGAGTTTTTCCCTTAATTACATCACCATATTTTACATGTGTCACCAATAAAGAAAATGTTTTATTTTGAGTCAAAAATACTCACTTGATCACCAAATGTGTATTAATCTGCAGCTGAAAATAGTCCCCAAAAGAAGAAGACGGCATGCTCATAAATGGTCTACCTAATAGCCTAACAAATGCAGCCTGTGTATATAAACCTTTACTGTAAGAGGAGGTTGATGGGCTGTAACAGGCGATGATACCTGTAAAGCTCCCCAGTGTGACAAATGTGTTTTTCTGAGCTCAGCTGCTTTTGAGAGGAGAAAAAAAGAGAAGCTGCACAGCATCTCCTAAGAGGTTCTCTGGAATCGAGCTAGAAGGGTTGGAGATAGAGTGAACTAACAGGGCACTTAGTCGCTATCTGTAGCTAAACAGGCCTACTCTCTCACTCATTCTCAGCAGAATGCTGCGCTAGGATGTCTGAAGGGAGCTCAGACCACCGCTCATCCTCTAAGTGGTTTAGATCTCTTCAGACATGACAAGGCCTCTCATCTCAACTGAGTCCTGGTCGGGGTCTGCGGTGCAGACGCACACACTCAGACACTTGTGTGATTCGGGCTGAGTAATGGAGAAAAGGAAGCAGACAGATAGGCAGGTATATTACTCTCTTTTGGCCAAGTTCCTTCCTCTAGTTTCATTCTGATCCTGCTCTCTTTAGGTGGTTTATAGTTAATGACAGCAAGCGATACTCTGCTACACTGGCAGCAGGCCCCGGCTGACATTGGGTTTAATTTTATAAAGGTGTTGTAAATGATTGATCGAGACACAAGTCGTATCGTGAAATCAAGCCGTGACCTTACAGCCGAGATCAACCGACACCTGTGGTTGTGCGTTTGTGCAGCCTGGCTCCTCTTTCAGATTGTGTTTTCCCCTTGAGAACAAGACTTGTAAATGATCGCGATCAATCAAATCAGGACGATGAGGACCAGGGTCGGATGTGTTTGACTGAACTTTTGTACGGTGCCGATTTGGTGTCTTCCAAAACTGTCTGCTGAGATTTCCACTTAAAGTTTGAAGGCATCCAGGTGAAAAAGTAACTTAAAGCAATAGTTTCAGGGAAATGTGCTTATTCGCTTCCTTGCCAAGAGTTAGATGAGAAGATTAATACCCCTCTTATATCTGTCCTGTAAATATGAAGCTACAGCCAGCAGCCATTTAGCTTACACATGGGGAAAGAGCTAGCCTGACTCTGTCCAAGGGTAACAGATTTCGCACCTTCCAGCACCTCTAAAACTCACAAATTAACACGTCATATCTTGTTTCTTTAATCAGTACAACAACCAAAGTGTATAGAATATATAATGTGTGAATTGGAGAGTTTATAGGTGTTCTTTGTGTCATCAAAAAATCTAAAATTTCCTTCGGGATGAATAATCTATCTATCTATCTTCTGATCTCTCTGAACTCTCGGCAGGAAAGCGAATAAGCACATTTCTATTTCTTTAAGTACAATTTTAATTGTACCACTTTGTGCTAAACATCACATACATCGGAATAAGATTTTAAACATGAAACACGTGGTTGAAATTAGCTTTGCCTCACAAAAAGCTGCTCTTGACATTGTTGTTTGACTATGAGTCTTTTTTTACATAAATCTGCTGGACGGGAAGTTTCTCTGATCTCACCTGAATGAGATCAGAACTTACGTACCAGCAGGATTTATGACATCACAACTAATTTAGAAGCCAATCACGATCCAGTATTAAAACAACACAAGTGCGATGTGGAAACTTGAAACCTCCACGTCACACACTGAGAATGAAAGAGGAGACAATCTGTGTCCAGCAGTTTGAAATTAACAATATTTACGTATTCATTCTGGATTTTTATATTTATTGTTCTTTTAAAAAAACATGGTAATTGAACTTTTTTGTGGAAAAACCTATATCAGACATAGGCTAAATTTTTTTTATTCCAAGCAGAGTATTTTCAATATGTCTAAAAACATGTTTGGAGCCCCAGTGCATAGATTGCACTGAGGCTGATGGAATTAGTAGTGACTGATGTCACACTGTTATACCAGACATATGATAGGTGTGTTTAAATAATATCGCCAACAGAGGGCGATATAAACTTATTGTTTTTCCATGAGATGAGATTTTATGAGCAACACATTTCTCTGATTACACTGAACAAAAGCTGGTGAATTCCTGTGTAACCACTGAGATTTAACATTCCCATTCACCTGTAACAATGACAGCGCTCCCCTTCCAGCTGGACTATATTGTCTAACCAAAGCTTAGGTTTCACACTTTTGCGTCATAAAATATTTAGGGTTGTAGCACCATACAGTTGGATCACCTTTATAACCACCCAGAGAGTACTGATTGCAGCTCACATCACTGCAAAACCACGTTTTCTTTTGAGAAAGCATCAAAAGAAAATGTATTTCCACATCACATCTGAATATTCTTGGACTTATTATGTACAATAATTACTTGGTGCAATATCTATTATTTATTCACTGCTGCTACTTATATCCACACTGTGCTTTTTTTTAAATTTATGTTCGTACTGTATTAATGTTGACACTGTACTTTATTCATGTTCACACTGCATTACAATATTATTTGTACAACCCATTGTTTTAGAAACACTATTTTTAACCTAATCTTACTTTTTAACCTAACCTCACTTTACTTCTTCATAACGTTTTTATTTCTTACTGTAGCTGTGTTACTTTATGTTACTTTATACACGTATTGACTCGCTCTTTTCTTACTCTTATTTTACCTTGAATTTGACTGTGAGCAACTGCAACTAAACAATTTCCCCGAGGGGATCAATAAAGTATTCTGATTACATTTCAAAACCGTAACTAACGTTGTGTAAAACGATTCAGGTGATTCCCGAGGTCTCCCTACATCTACGGAACTTTGAAGCATCTAATGAGGCCAGTTGATGAGCGAAACTGAATCCTGCCGTCATTGTCTCAGTTTATAGGACGCTTCTATAGTTTCCCTTGCCCTCGATAGGCATAGGCTCCTGTTACACTGAGGCCCTGTGAGATGCACTGATGGCGTCACACCATCAGCTGCTGACAACTCTGACTAATTGTGTTTAATACATCATTATAACTTCAGTAAACTAAGACTCAGCGTGAATGTCTTGGGTTACAGATTACTGGTTGTTTTTCACCATTATTTAACTGACACTAGTTCACAGTGAATACTCCAAAAGTCAGGCAGTAAATTGTTGCAGTGGAAGTATAATGTACAAGAAATAGTCCAGCCATCTGCTGCAGTTACCAGCAGTATAATTGGTTCATTTAAATAAAAATCAGCTAAACAGACCAGATATCTTGACTGCAGAGAGATTAGGTGTGAAATGGTACCCTCAGAAGCATAGCATAGTATAGTATATAGCCTGTGCAAGTTCTAACTGGCTCTATGCAACACTGCGATTTGTCTATTATTAAAGGAAATAGTTAAACATTTTATTCACTGTCTTGATGAAAGAAAGGAGAAGATCGATACCACTCTCTGTCTTGAGAGTGGTATCAATTTCCTCTTTTAACTCTCAGCAAGAAAGAAAATAAGCCCAAAATGTCAAACTATTTGTTAATTAGTGTTGATTTGTGTGATCACCCCTTGAGGTTTTGACTGTTGCGTTGTTTGTGCACTCACAGAGCCGATTAACTCTGATGGATGTGGATTTATACTGGCTGAGTTTGTTCTCTCAGAATTTAACACACAGATAATGCTTTCAGTCTTAGATCTTTGGGCCCTGAGACACACAAACAGAGGCATTCAGGAACTTGTGGAAGCGCTAAAGCACTGAACACAGTCAAATACATATCCCCGTAGATTAAAGCTACAATCTTTATTTAGCCATTTATAGAGTCAATTAGCTGGCGGTAGCTTTACTATCCTAGAATAGGATTCTCAGTCAGCTATCTGTCACTCGATACAGCGTGTCAATAAGCTAAATGTAGGAGCTTTTTGCAGTCATATCTCAATGTCATTAGCCATAAATCAATAGAGGAAATTGGTGGGCAACTTCACCTTGTATGATATCTTTTAAATGGTATTTCCTGTCAAGATATTAGGCAGAGTCGATGATGCGTGTGTGTGTGTGTAGTAATGTGTATTGTCAGATTAGAATACATTTTTTTCAGAGCCAGGGAAATGGATTTAGCAACTTCCCAGGCGCCCCAGGTGACTCAATTTGTCAGAAGCGACCAGACACAAATTTAGCTGTTTTATTTGGACTGTAGGGAGCAATGTGTCGACTCCCACAGCTTTTGGTGGTAAATTGGTGCAGCCGATGCCAGTGCACGTTCACTTGCAGTACTGTACTGCGGTGATGAGTGCTTTTATTATACTGTACAGTGTAGGTCTGTCTCTCCTCTGAGAGCTGAGCGCTGCAGGAAATATATTCATGTGAAAAATAATAACATCACCTGGTAACTTCTCACAACTCTTTGATCAGCCACAGTCACAGTGGCCTGGAGGCAGTAGGAAACACAGGTAGCAAACTTGAACAGCAATTAAAAGACAGAGGTAAATGTAAATAGCTATCTAAATTCTGGGTATACGAGTGGACTGGCTCTATTAGGGATGGCAATGTTGGTCCACCATTTTAGTCCAGACTGTAACATATCAACAACTATTGGATGATTGCCATTAAATTTGGTACAGACATGCATGGTCCCCAGAAGATGAATCCTTATGACTTATGGCTTTTCCTTTAGCACCAACAGCAGTCATCGATGGAAATATCTCAACATCTACCAAATGGATTGCCACAAAATTTGGGAAATATATTCATGGTTCCCAGAGTGTGAATCCTAGTGACTTTGATAATCCCCTTTGGTGACTTTTCCTCTTGCACCGACATGACGTTCACATTTGCCATAACGCCATAGAATTTGTTGCAGACATTCATGTTCCTCTCAGGATAAATCATTAAAGCCTTGGTGATTCCTTACCATTTTTTTCCCTGCCATCATCAGGTCAAATGTTTAAGTTGTCTAATACTTTGGTTTATGACCAAATACCTGCAAAACTAATAACATTCCCACCAGCCTCAAATGTACTTTGTGTTTATTGCTAATTAGCAAATGTTTGCATGCTTACACACTGAACTGAGGCAGTATGATAAATATATCTAAAATACATCAGCATGTGAGCATTAGTATGCTTACATTAACAAGTATGGCTTAAAGCCTAACGGAGCTGCTACCATGACTGTAAACCCTTGTCCATTCATTTTTGCCGAGGGCGGGCATGATCTTCAGTCAGCTGTCTAGCAAATTAGATTAGATACAGTTACTATATTTATATAAGTATAGTAGCTTGTACTTGGAAGAACAGAAAGTGAAGTTGCTAATTATATAACTGCAGGTCATAATATCAGCTACCCTTTGCCTTTCACCAGGCTTCAGTGCAGTGAAAAGAATGAACTTTTTTAAGGTTTAACTGATCCAGTAAGATAATGTCTGCCTCTAGTGCAGATCTCCCTCTAACAGTTTCTTGTATCTGCATGTAAAGCAGTATGCTTGTGAGTGTCTGCTTGTGCATGCATGCATGCATCTGTGAGCTGTCCACATGCAGTATTTACCTGTCAGAGACCCATAGCACAGGTATCAATCCTGGAACCTCCCCCTCCCTCTACAGCTTGGACAGCTGCAGATATCCAAAAGACTCAGATCCTTGCCATCCACCGACTTCAGACTAATGCCTTGCCAGTGGAGGAGGCATGATGGGGAATCCCACAGAACCATGGCTAACCCTGTTGCTCCACTTAAACAAGCCATTGATAAAGGCCTATTAAATCTGACTCTGGCTGCTGCACAAAACCTATGCTGCCCGACCTGACTGACTCAGTGAAACATAAAGTGACAGATGAAGAGAAAATGAATGAAAAGAAAGATGGATAAATAAATAAAGAGGAAAGGACAAGTCAGAGGTGAAGATGTTGGTATGTGTGTCTGTTTTGTGTTTGCATTGTGGGGAGGTGGAGGTGGCAGGGAACACAATCCAGGGATGATCCTTCCAGCGATAGGCATAGGACAAGTTGCCACGGCAACCCTGGCTCCTGATCCCCCAGGCCGGCTGGATCTGGCACAGAATGAAAGCATGCGAGTAACAGAGCCAGAGATTTTGACAACGGTACTGGTAATAAACAGGAGGAATGGAGCCACTGCATTGGAAACCAGAGTCTCCAGAGGGATTACCTCTTCATAGTTAGGCCATCAGAAACCATCAACCCTTCATGAAGTGACAAGACTGAACACACACATTTAAATTCCCAGTATAGGCACAGTGTGGAAGAACATACCGTACACTTACAAGCAGATATCATTATTGCTTATTCTTTATGCTTTATTCTTATTATTTTTATTTTATGCCAATGTGTTTCATATTTTATTGTTTTTTTTATTGGTCAAACACCAAAAGTTGTCGGTTAGTGTCTAGGTCAATGGTTCCCAGCCTGGGAGACATGACACTTCAAGGTCCACTACAACTTTAACTCCTTTCAGCACTTTAACTTGACTAAGTGCAATGAATTGAATTGAATTGAATTGCACGTACACTTAAACTTAAAGCTTTTTCCTGCACTGCCATTGCAACTTTTCTTTTGGGCTAACTGTATTTTGCTATATCATGTTTTAACTTCTTTCAGTATTTTAACTGCAAATGTATGTTAGTGGTTCTCAACCTGGGGTCCCTGAGATAAATATGAGGGCTTACAAGATGACTAAAGGGGTGACATAATGTGTTATACAAAGCTATTATTTTTACCTTTTATGTCTTTTCTTTCAGATTTCCTTTTTTCTTGTGAAATATTAGACTTTCTATTCTTTAAAGCCTACAAAAACTCTTATGTGTGGTCATAAGTAGACATTGCTTCATTGTAAGGGGATACTAGCCCAAAACTCTTGGGGCCACTACTGGTCTAGGTGTTTCTAATTAATAGTTTTTAAGATTTGTATGGGATGTTAAATCAATTTTGAATAAATGTATTTCACCAGGAAAGGATGAAACACTGCATAACTACAGGATCTATTTATGAATATACACTGTAACCACAAGAGCTATACATATTAGAGAGCTAGATTTAGACCAGCTACTGTACTCTACGAATCATTTCGTAGAGTATAGAGAGTAATTCAATAGGTAAACAAAATCTAAATATACCCCATCCTTGTGTGCTCTGTCAACAATAATGTGTGTAGTACGCATTGTACTCAGAGTATGCAGCAAAAATGATGTTCATTTTGTTGACCGTTCTCATCTTCCAACTGTCTTGAATGCTATGACAGTAACATATAATTTTCAGATAAAAACTGTTTCCAAGGCATGTTTATGGAGGAGGAAAATGCTCACTATTCACATTTTTGACTCTATCCTTGTTTGATTTTATAGAAAGTAGGCTAGATTTAAAATGTAATGGGGCCCAAAGTAGTTCGGCTGCCAAGTTAGTATCTTTCCTTAGATACAAATGCCAACTCACTATTGTTGCCAGAAGATGATTCATGTAACTTATTTGTGATTCCGTAGCTGGGGAACATCCAGCTGCTCTCATAAATAGATGCAATTGTCACCGTCTGTAATGGCAATCACTGCCCATTTTATTACAGTGGTGTATGATGAGTGCAAATATCAGGTATTAACATGTGTTTACAAGACCAGCTGCGCTTGAGGAGAAGACAGAGCGAGCAGCTCTGTAACACAGACACAATAAAACTGGTAGTATTTCAGCATAAGAGTACTGGAGTAATATCTGTGCACTGTATTTGATGGGAACTTGGAGGCAAGATGGGCCAATTGAATGGCCAATTTCTGCCCTCGGGCCCTTAAACAGGTTCATCTGGCCATGGTCATAACTCCATAAAGAAGTTGGAATAGGTTAAAATAACCTTTTACTTTTCCAAAATTGCCTCCCTCCAATGGGCTAAAACTCACTGTCCCCAGGACAACCACACAAATACATACACAACAGTCACACACACTACCCAGAGTCACAGTCACTCCACTTTTGCACCTCGAGTGGACCAGTAAAGAAATGGGGACATGTGCAGGGTGATACATCTCTGGGATGACACCTCTCTTTGGCGATGAGCTGTGCAGTCACAGGCGTTTAGCTGTGATGGCGACACTGACAGAAGACAAAGCCATGGGTTTACAGAGAGCCGCTGGCAGTATCTTGGAGTGACACGTGGGTTATCGTTGACACGCCAACACTGCATCCCCCGCGCGTATTTCCCATGAACTGTTCCCGAAAGATAGCAAGGGAGCAGATGAGGAAAGGTGAGACATTTATCTGTGGAAGGGGCCAGCTGTGGAAAAAGTCTGGCACAAAGTTGGACGGGTGACAGCAGAAAAAACAAAAGTCCAACCAGCAACATTGGATAACTTTGTTGTTGTCTTCATCATCGGCACCTACCTTTCTCTTCCTTCCACTTTCATTACCTAATTTTCTGAGACTTTTCTATTCTGCCTTACTTTAGCTGTAATCATTCAGCTGTAATATTTCTGATGGTCAGCCTTGTCTTTCCATGGCTCTCAGCCAGAGCGGAGATCAAGGGCCAACAAAAACAAGAACATGCAGAAATAAACCAAGAGAGAATAGAGACCGTGGCGGTCATTCCTGGGTGTAGGCAGGCATTTGCCCTGGAGTGATCTGTGGATTAGGGGCCAAGGCCTGACTGCCCAAGCTAAATTGCTCCACATACTGAACAGATTAAGGTAAAAATGAATGGATGATCCGTGCTGATAGAGTCAGGCTATTGGGGGGGATATTCTCCTTTCAAAAACACTCCTAGCAACGGCAGAGGCGAAAGGCCAATGCCAGTTGGGAGATTATGGGGAATGTATTGTCTCACGGAGGAACGCACTTATAGGACTGGCATGGGTGGGCTACCCTCATTTATGCTACTAATTTAGCATCATCATTATAACAACCATTATCACCATTAAGATAAATCATCATTGCTGAGCTTAACGCCACTGTCATCATGATTATGCTTATCATAATTACAGCATCATCAACGCCAGTTTAATTTCATCTCCATCTTTTAACAATGCTAGCGTTGTAGCTCTAGGGACAGCAATGCCTATTGGTCGGTTGGTCTGTCTGTCCATCACTTTGGTCCAGACTGAAATATCTCAACAACTATTTGATGGATTGCCATGGCGTTTTGTACAGACATTCATGGTCCCCGGAGGATGAATGCTTTTGACTTCGGGGATCCCCTGACTTTTTCTCTAGTGCCATCATGAGGTTGATGAATTGTAATAACTTTGATAAGCTTTAGTGCCACCATCAAGTCAAAATCAGAATTGTTTCCAATACTTTGGTTTATGGCTATTGCTAACAAACTTCACTAAGATGCCGATACCAGGTAAACATTTACTTATCTAAACCTCAGCATGTTAGTATTGACACTGTGAGCATGTTAGCATGCTAATGTTAGCAACAAGCTCAAAGCATCACTTTGTGTAAGCAAGATTAGTCTCTAGAAAGTCTTTATACTGCCTCAATCTTCATAGCCCTCTACTGTATGAATTGTTTTTTTCCTACTTATTTCCTCCGGGGTCTTCTGATGGTGTATCGATCAAACTGATTGCCCACATCCCCCATTCAGACATGTGTGTTGCCTCAGGGTAACAATTCACCATATGGGTGTATAAACAAAAAGAACATTCTGATTTCTGTAGAACCTTTCTCTCAAAAAGACTAGCTGTTGTGTTATGATATAAAGACATATCCAGATATAACCAGACAAATATAAATACTAATACACTCACATACACATCTACTATACACATACACATCTACTACCTCTTTCTAGTCATGAATGAGCTGATGTTGAGTGGATTAGGCTGCATGGGGTTTGTAATAGAGATCCTTTACAACCACCGGGGGAAATCACTGCCGGTTTGTTGGCAGCCCATGTAATTTACCATGTTAGTGTTCTTACACTCAATAAAATCTGGAGAATAAACCCAGTGTAGGTCCTAACCTTTAAATCCTGTCACAATAAATGGATGGGGGCTATTTGCCAGCAGGCATCATCCCTAAATTCTGCATGACAAAGCCAATTTTAAATGTTTCACTGCTGACAGTTGAGAAAGAAATGATGTGATAGTCTATTGATTGAAGAGGGAAGATTTCAATGTTGCTCAACATCTCAGAAGCAGGTGGGAATTCAGTGTCTGCCTTTGCTCGAGGACAGTTCAGCGGGATGGATGTTTGCTGTCAAGGGGTCTTGAACCCAGGTTAAATCCCAGCCTCCATACTCACCAATTACACCTTCTGTGTCACTGTTTTACTCTACAAAATGAAATGCTGAATTAAAACCTTTTTGCTACAAGAGTGACAGCCTGTGAGGGGCTTGCAGTGTTTGATATTAGTCTATCTAATTAGCAGGGCCCAGGGCAAGGTTACACACTACAGTAATAACCATTCTTTCTTTCTCCAATACATCATAATAATGGTGATGATCCCATGGGGCAAAGTTGTAATCATTCACCTGCTGACTCAGCTCCAATTATAAAGTGGCTGTTTCAGCTTTATACATTTTCAACTTTCAAAACACCGAGAATAGCATCCATCCTTGCTCAAAGAAAGGCATTGCTTGAGACAAACTTTGTACTTTTTGCCCTTTCGCTAGAAGGCTAGAGCCCTCTAATTATTATTTTTTCATAAGTAACATTCAGTGTCTGTAAGTCGGGCTTTATTATTACAGTTGTAGAACCACAAGATAGATACATTTGACCATAAAATTGTTGAACAATGTGTCTCTCCTGACAGACAATATTTCCCATGAGGCAAAGGGTCTTAAATGATAACTTGTTTGCACTGAATGCAATACAGCTGAACTCATAACCACAGCAAATACCTCTTCTGAAATATCCTCAAACCCTCTAGCTTTACTTCAGAATACCCTTGTGTATTACTACTAAGACCCACATCCCTCTTGGATTGTTTATTTTCCAATTATTTATTACACCTTAACAGCATCTTAGGGAAAAACTAAATTTCCTTCTCTTTCCATGGCTCATAAACATGGTCGGGATCATAAAGGACATAAACAGATAGCCTACGTGATGTTCCAGATAAATGGAAAGTAAATACAGTTTTATCTATTTATAGCTATCAGTTCCAATAAAGCACTGGGCCTCGTTGCCAATAGCATCTGGGAAGAGAAATTCAAGGAGCACATGGTAACAAGAAGATGTGAGCATGCTGATATTTTTGTCACTTCTCGGAAAACATTTACACATTTTGAGTTGTGATAGCTTGTTTAAACATTTGTTCTTAACTCAAACCAATTGACCCATCTCACCCCCAAAAAAGCCCCATGGAGCACTGTGGGTTACAGAACCTGACCTTTTCATGAGGCTTGTTCCCAGGACAGCAAAACCTGCTCCTGGCATATAGTCAGATGTAGCTCTACAAAGATTGCACTTCATATCAAGTGACTTTAGTTTTTTTTATTTGATCATACGCTATTTCTTATTTTAATTATTCATCTTTAAAATGTTTTGTGATTGGTATATTTACATGTCTTTATTTATTTATTTATTTATTTGCTGTGTTTTATACATTGCTTAACCACAAAACCACAAATGTCAACATTATGGTGGCACTAAAAGAGAAGTCAGGGGATCACCAAAGTCACTAATAGTCATTCTCTGGGGACCATGAATGTCTGTGCATAATTTAATAGCAATCCATTTACCAGTTGGTATTTCAGTCTGGACCAAAGTGTTGGACTATGATGGGACAATTAAAGGGTTCTGCCTGGGGAGCTGTCCATTGTGCTGAAATGGACCTGTAGTTATAGCTTCAGTGTGGCTTTTGGCCTGGCCCCAAGGCAATAATGTTTTATGTTCCCCAACATAACTAATGAAATAATAAAAAATGAGGTCTGGGTAGAATGAGCTTTCAGTGCAAACATATCTCTTTTAGACAGCGTTTAAACTTAAAGTGAAGGTTTTGTTTGTCTTCTAGAAGAGGAGATTTCCAAAAGAAAACACCAGTCTAGCTTTCAAAATATTTCTATCAGGCTTTTTCCTAACCTGGTAGATGCTTTTTGATACTGTGTCCTTATACTACACCTCAATTTCTACTGTGCTAAACTAGAGTAATAAAGAAACTGATGTGTGTGTGTGTGTGTGTGTGTGTGTGTGTGTGTGTGTGTGTGTGTGTGTGTGTGTGTGTGTGTGTGTGTGTGCAGGAGTTACTTACTTCTTAAAGATTATGTTCTACTCTCTGTTAAAAAGGGTGTTCGTAACCACCGGCTGTCCCTTCAGTGAGAATATTATGAGCTAAAAGACAATGAATTAATGTTGTCACTCCCTTTAATGCGAATATGACTCAAGGGCAGACCTACCCTTTACTGTTTCACCGCTGTTAGTCAGTGAGTCGTGCTTGCTGTGTGACGGAGACAGAGAGGGGGAAATGGAGGGGAGAGAAAAAATAATTGTGTTGCGGGTTGTTTTTATGGATTCATATATCATTACAGTGTTAACTGTGATGAGAAATTGGATGTGGACAACAAAATGCACATTAGTACTGATACATGTTAAGGCAAGCCAATATAATATGTACAATAGGTAGGCCACAGGGGAAAAAATAAAGTTGTCGGTGTACGACAAGGAGAAACGTGTTGCACAAAGGCTGCGTTCACTTGTCTGTAGTCATAAAACAAAAGGTCATAAAAGCAGCATATGCCACCTTCTCTCCAACCCCCCCCATGTGTGTGTATTGAGTTGTTTTCTCAATGGACCAAGCTGGAGGGAGAGCTAGTCTAAGACACACAGATGTTTCACTAGACCCTGGGTGTGTTTGTTTGTATGTGCATGTCCTAGAGTGAGCCACTGAAAGAGACATGCACAAGAGGGAAATAAATTGGATCTGAAAGGAAAGAGGGAAAGGAATAAATTAATAGGAAAGGAGAGAGTAAAACCTGCGGTCCAAATTACCTTAACACTGTTACAGGACTGTCTTTAAATAAGGATTCCAAGTAGCCTACTGTACTTAAGTACATTTCTGAGGTATGTGTGCTTTACTTAAGTGTTTCCATTTGTACTACTTTATACTCAATATATAAGAAATATCAAAACAATTATTTCACTACATTTATCTGACAGCTATAGTTAGTATTTACTATGCAGATTATGATTTTTACATACAAAGCATGGGCTCAACAAATACAATAACCCAATAGGTATGTAGTATATAGGTAAGTAGTTCAATTTAGCTCAACATCGACCACCGGCAACATTAAACTGCTGCTTATGGAGCGCCTTTCATAGTCATAACTGAAAAGTTGCCGGTTCAATTCTAGCCGGGGACTTCTGTTGCATGTCATACCCCCTTGCTGTTTGTACATCACACATAATAACAAAATAATATACAGTGTATAATAATGACTAGGGTGTGAAAGGGTAGAATCTGAACAATTAGTATATATACTTTCAGTAGGCCTATATAGGCTATTCTGTTGATAATACTTATGTACTTCTTCCACAACTGACACAAACAATGGCAGTAGGAATCAGTAAAATATCATAATAATCATGTATTTTAGTTGTAGGATGCAAACTTTGGTTCCATCCTGGACCCCTTCAACTGACTTATCGCTCTGTATAAGCCGCTTACAAAATGTTTATGTTATGTACCAGTGGGAGGGAAAGTGAAAAGCCTCGGCAGCACCATGGCCAGCGCCAGCTCGTGTGCAGCTGTCCTTTTTCTGAGGCAGTGACGGTGGAGAATTTTATGCAAACAATGTGTAGAAAGAAACTCAAGGCTAGAGAGGACATTTAAAACACGACTGTCCAACATAACCGTGGCCAGGGGCTCTCCATTAATGACATAGGCGGTACACCTGCGTTTGCTGCCCTGACGTCACCACTCCCAAGACTAGAAATTGGCCTCGTGACTCAGAGAAAAGTCACAGGTTTTCCGAAAATAAGCTCTCATTAGTGTCAAAAGTAGGCAAATGTTGCATTACTCGTCGCCGTGATTTGTTGAATTTTTGTAAATTAGGCTATGCTACTTCTCTGCGTCCTTTGCATCATAAAAGTAAGTCTTGTTTTAGCAGGTAAAGTTGAGCTAGCTAGCACTCACTAAGCCAACGTTAACCACCTTTATTTTACTCGCTGTGTGACAGTGAGATAAGGTCGGAAATGAACGGAGGGAAGAGGTAATATTTGGATAATTCGACTTAAATCTGATACGATAAACTATAAGGTGATTATGCATTGTTTATGCTGCTAAGTAGGCTATAAGCATGCTCATGAAACAAACCATGGGAGTAGTAAGCTAACATCGCTGTAACGCGTTACAGTAATCCGTTATCAGCCAGCCCTGCCTCTATACTACCTCTCCGCCTGTCGCTTTGTCTACGCATCCATGTGGGGTTTTCCCTTCGCAGTGTCGGTGCTGCACCTTTCCGGTCTGCCAGCCTCTCAGCCATTGGCCTCAGAGACCATCAGTCCTCCCTTCACAACAATAGACCTCCACACGCACTTAGACCCAAACGCGCACAGTGCTTTCGAGGAGCGACGGTGAGATGTTTGTTAAACTGCGGTTTACCGATTCCTTTCTTTTCAGCTTCACATCGGCGAGAAGCGCAGGGAAGCCTCTGCGATGCGCTCAACCGGGGTCGACGCATCGGAGTTGAAATAAGGGGAAACACGGGGGGAAAAGAGAGAGAAGGGGAGCTTTTCTTACGAGGATGACTTACTGGTGACAAAGAAAACGGGGAGCCCCTCTGGCTTCGGTTGTCACCCGCTAGAACTTGAAGGAAGGCGTTTTGGGTGACCGGCTTGCCTGGACTTGGACCGCCAAAGCTTTTTTTGTCGTCATTATTTTTGGAGGGGAACCATGCCTGTCCGGAGGGGTCATGTTGCGCCACAAAACACATTTTTGGGAGTAATTATTCGGAAATTCGAAGGACAGAGTGAGTACCTCTCCCTGGTGCCCAGTGCTGTGTGGGTGCGTTGTTGTGCTGCCTGCCTTTTGTGTCTGTCCTGCTGCATCCTGAGAACAATTATTTAGTCGTTATCGCCACGTAGGCCTGCTTTTATAACAACAAGGCTTATGATAGGTAATAGACTAATTCTACTCCCCAGTGATTTGGATAAACTATATGTCAGAGGTCCATGAAAAGTAATTTTAAGTTAATTATCCTGCTACCTTATCTTGTTTTACAGTTCTGTACTGCTACACACTCACCTGCTCCAGTGGAAAATGTAGTTTAAAAACCTGCATAGAAACAAGGATTAAGGGATTTATTAACTTTCAGAGTTTTCATATCCCCAAAAACCTGCATTGCCCTTATTAAATCCTCCAGTTTTGTTTAGTTTTCATAGATTATTAGCAGTGCAGTGTTGCTGCACACCATGCTGGAGGCCTTTTGAATAAAGCAATGGAGTAAACCATCATCAGTCTGCCATAAATGTGGTTTTACAGCTAAAAATTTGTGGCTTTCCTTACATATTTCAAATGAAATGTCAAATAACAAGGATTTCCCTAAGTGCAATAATCAAGCTTTAATGATCACATGATTATTATTGAAGCATAAAGCAATCTGGCATGCTTAATTTTGTTTTTATTCACTGCTGTTAAGCATCTTCATTAGGAATACAATGGAAGATAAACAGATTATACCCACCTAACTGTATTTATATTTTTTGTGAAATGTTTTCTTTCGTCATATTAATGTTAGGATACTTAATGTTTTATTGTATCAATTAATATATCCACATTAACATTCTTCCTCCCTCAATCTCTCCTTTTAGATAAGAAATTCATCATAGCCAATGCCCGGGTACAGAACTGCGCTATTATCTACTGTAATGACGGCTTCTGCGAGATGACGGGCTTCTCCAGGCCGGACGTCATGCAGAAGCCGTGCACTTGTGACTTCCTGCACGGCCAGTTCACCACCAGGCACTCAGTGGCTCAGGTGGCCCAGGCGCTGCTGGGCTCAGAGGAGCGCAAGGTGGAGATCACCTACCACCGCAAGGATGGTGAGTACTGTGGGCTCTCTATGTGGGCTCAGGTAGCATGTGTTGCCATGTACAGCACTTGACATGAAGCTGTTGCAGTATTCTCACTGTAAAATGCATGCAGGCTGACCTAATGAGGCTCTGTCACTCCCGCTCTAAAAGTAACCAACATGTTTGTTTGTTTTTTCCAACAATATACTTATAATACTCTTATTAAAACATATATTTGTGTTCCAGTGGTTGAAACTGGTTTTGTTGTGTGCTGCATAAGACAGCTGCAGTGTTAATGCAAGACACGTAGATGTGGGATAAATGTGTAAAAGGTGACTTTTCTCTCTCACACTCGAGGTACACAGTGGGTCATTTTTAGTTCTGAGTCTGCTCTATCTGGAGCATTTTGCAGCAGCAAATCACTGAGTGCACTCATTTAGAACCCTGCGGGGGTGAAGAGCAGCTGTGAAGGTTTCCTTTGCTGTGAAGTCCAGTTTTGAAATGATGCGCTTGGCGTCTGGAAGAGACGTTCATTAGCCTGCGCTGGATAGGGCACCCTGGGAAGGATGTAGCTCACTTCCCTAAAGACTAATGTAAAAATTGTGGGGCGTGTGGTTTTTCTGTTTCTGTTCTCATCATCTCCAGAAAAATAGCATATTTGCTGTACAGTATAGTGTACACAGTTGTTAATCTGCATTCATTCAGCTACATTCACAACATTTTGTTATGTTAGAATTTTTAACATCCTGTTAGTAGTCACAGACCTGACAATTGTCTGTGACTGACTGT
This sequence comes from Sander vitreus, assembly GCF_031162955.1. Taxonomy (NCBI): domain Eukaryota; kingdom Metazoa; phylum Chordata; class Actinopteri; order Perciformes; family Percidae; genus Sander; species Sander vitreus. The sequence continues at coordinate 3,006,752 of NC_135878.1, read as the reverse complement.
ATCTGTATAGCTTTTCCTTGGTTTAGATAATCTACTGCTGTGCATATGCTGCTTATGATTACTGCATGCAGATCTTGACTTGGCATGACAGCTGGCATTGTTTTGATGAGTTGCAAGCCAGCTGCGCAGTGAAAGTTTAAACTAGTGGCATTGACTGTGCTGGTTCAGAGTGAGTGCATGTGGTGACCTCTGACAATGACAAATGTATTCAGACGATTAAGTCTCCTCGCATAACGCTAGTTAAGTGTCACCATGGCACCACTTAGGATTAATAGTTTTATAAGACCAAAGTGGAGGATCATCCATGCATGCTTGTCTGGTGTCATTGTTTATTGTGTTTTATCCTCAATGATTTTTAATACGTTGTGTGAGTTATTTATGAATCAACCTAACACACTTAAGCTAGCCCATGCGGTAGGGCTGTGCAATAAATCAAAATGTAATCGTACGTAGGAGGTTCATAAAGCTCCAGAGCTCGATAAACAGTTAAAATGTATCTCTGCTTATAAATGGATCGATGTTCTCATGGATAATGTAACAGGATGCTATCAAGGGAATCTGTTTTTGACATTTGATGAGAGATGGGAGCTCTGGATCAGTGATGAGGATGTGGTCTTTAAAGACTGCCTACTTGTGTGTTCAGTTGTGTAATTCCTTCTCAGGCAGGTATAAGAAAACCCAGAGGGCGAGCAGTCAAAGACAGTTTGCAGAAGAGTGACAAATGACAAAAGTTCCTTGGAGACATATGTGTGATGTCAAAGGTTGAAAGTGAGATGATGATACTGGAGAATGCTTGAGAAAGTAGGCAGAGTGGACATGTCAGCTTATTTTTTGAGTGTTTGAGTCAATGTGCAACCCATAGTCCTGTTTTATATTGTCTTTTACACCATTCGAAGCTCAGTCTGTATCATAAATACTTCTTTTCCATTGCTAGAGATGAGATCCCGCCCCTGTGATTGGGGTTATTTTATGGTTGCCACAAATTTCACACCCAGGAAAATTAACTAAGAACATTAACTCAAGTACCAAGTTGTATCTTTTACACTCCAGATTGCAGAGGGAAAGTTTGTACTTTTAGTCCACACCATTTATCTGACAGTGGACGTTTCTAGTTATACTGTAATTTACAATTCCATTGAGTAATTTTCAGATGCAGAAATCTTCTGGCAAAGATTATCTGATGAAAGGCTAACATTCTTACAAACAGGTTTTCACCAAGGAAGTTCCTTTAACATGTATACAACTTTCTTGTGAGAGAAAACTAAACTTACCATAACATTGCATTGTTACAAGCACCATCAAGGAACATTCTCTAGATGTTCTGTGGAGGTATGTTTAAAGTTAGGCTCGCAGGAACCATTAGTGAGGACTCTCATTAGTGAACAGTATTGCATTACCACAAGGTGATGATGTAGTACCCTTTTGGGAATATTTGTTAAACTAATTAACCAACAAAGAACTTTGAAGGCTATATGAAACGTTACCAAACACCAGCCTTAGGGAATCCAAGCTTCAGGATGAGTACTTTGATGCTTGAATGTTTTTCTACTTTTGGTTAACGTAAGTTTTGAATGGTCATTCACTCATAGTGGAATATTTTTATACTGTGCTTTTAGTGAGGTAAAGGATTTAAGTACTTTAAACATGACCATAACAGGTCTGATGGCTCTCTAGGCCGGCTTATTGTCAGCCAAGCCATGCTGGGGGTTCAATCTGCATTGATCCACTGAGCAAACAGCAATAATGAAGACACAAATACCTTCATTTTGCATTGATCTTCAAAACCGGTGCGTTGGAGAGGGGAAATCAATGACTGCCTAACGCCCTCCCTCCACTGGCTGGCCCACAGGAGACTAATGGAATAAAAAAGGTGGAGGACTTCTGACAGTCGGACCCTGCCAGGGGAGAAAAGGCCTCATTACCATTCTGTATGCTGTGCCTCTAATTACCTCAGTGTTTTCCTCTGACCTGACTCAGAGCTTCTCCAGGGAAAGTCATACACCTGTTTCAGTAAGGCAGACTGCTCGAAAAGTCTAATTTTTTTGTTATAGCAAGTATGGCTGTACAATTAATCATACTGTATATCAGGATGTTATGTTTCCATAGTTTGAATAATGTAATTCAGTGATAATGAAGTGCTATACTGTATTGTATGCCATCCTCCATCCATCTTCGACCGCTTATCCGGTATCGGGTCGCGGGGGTAGCAGCTCCAGCAGGGGACCCCAAACTTCCCTTTCCCAAGCCACATTAACCAGCTCCGACTGGGGAATCCCGAGGCGTTCCCAGGCCAGGTTGGAGATATAATCCCTCCACCTAGTCCTGGGTCTTCCCCGAGGCCTCCTCCCAGCTGGACGTGCCTGGAACAGGAGGCGCCCAGGGGGCATCCTTACCAAATGCCCGAACCACCTCAACTGGCTCCTTTCGACGCGAAGGAGCAGCGGCTCTACTCCGAGCTCCTCACGGATAACTGAGCTTCTCACCCTATCTCTAAGGGAGATGCCAGCTACCCTCCTGAGGAAACCCATTTCGGCCGCTTGTACCCTGGATCTTGTTCTTTCGGTCATGACCCAGCCTTCATGACCATAGGTGAGGGTAGGAACAAAAACTGACCGGTAGATTGAGAGCTTTGCCTTCTGGCTCAGCTCTCTTTTCGTCACAACGGTGCGATAAATTGAATGTAATACCGCACCCGCTGTGCCAATTCTCCGACCAATCTCCCGCTCCATTGTCCCCTCACTCGCGAACAAGACCCTAAGGTACTTGAACTCCTTCACTTGGGGTAAGGACTCATTCCCTACCTGGAGAAGGCACTCCATCGGTTTCCTGCTGAAAACCGTGGCCTCCAATTTAGAGGTGCTGATCCTCATCCCAGCCGCTTCACACTCGGCTGCGAACCGATCCAGTGAGTGCTGAAGGTCACAGGCCGATGATGCCATCAGGACCACATCATCTGCAAAAAGCAGCGATGAGATCCCTAGCCCACCGAACTGCAACCCCTCTCCACCCCGACTACGCCTCGATATCCTGTCCATAAATACTACAAACGGGATTGGTGACAAAGCGCATCCCTGGCGGAGGCCAACTCTCACCTGAAATGAGTCTGACTTACTGCCGAGAACGGGGACACCGCTCTAGCTTTGGTCGTACAGAGATTGGATGGCCCTGAGAAGGGACCCCCTCACCCCATACTCCCGCAGCACCTCCCACAGTATCTCCCGGGGCACCCGGTCATACGCCTTCTCCAGATCCACAAAACACATGTAGACCGGTTGGGCATACTCCCAGGCTCCCTCCAGGTTACTTGCGAGAGTAAAGATCTGGTCCGTTGTTCCACGACCAGGACGGAATCCACATTGTTCCTCTTCAACCTGAGGTTCGACTATCGACCGAACCCTCCTTTCCAGCACCTTGGAGTAGACTTTACCGGGGAGGCTGAGAAATGTGATACCCCTGTAATTGGCACACAGCCTCTGGTCCCCCTTTTTAAAAAGGGGAACCACCACCCCGGTCTGCCACTCCTTAGGTACCGTCCCAGACTTCCACGCAATGTTGAAGAGGCGTGTCAACCAAGACAACCCCTCCACACCCAGAGCTTTAAGCATTTCCGGACGGATCTCATCAATTCCTGGGGCTTTGCCACGGTATTGTATGCATTATTTTTAAATCTCTGACATGTTAGTGTGTATCAAACATTCTAGTATGTGTAACCATTTATAATCTTGTGGTTAAAATGTGAAGAGGCAGGCAGCTCCAGTGGGAAAAATAAACACATTGTAAAGTACATCTTTGAAAACATAAATGGACATAGTCAAAAAGAATGGGACACTATAACACTAAAAAGGATTTCAGATTGCAGCCATTTAAGAAATAGTTTAATTTCAGATGTAACTACTTCTGTTCCTCCCCCTATCTACACACAAACACACACACACACACACACACACACACACACACACACACACAGCTCAGTCCCTATCTCTATAGTCTCCTGTTTTGGAATTCCAGGGGAAATGTCATTGCGGCAAGCTGATTGCTGTCCTTGTAGTGGACCCCTGGGTTTCTGTGTGGCAATCTTCTTCTTTTTAATCCATGTGACCCAGGGTCTGCATAAACGCATCAATCGCTGTCCTTTACAGTCCGTGAAGGAGATTCTGTTCGTCAGCACAATCTATGGCACATTGTTAATGCTTTCTGATTTGTTCCTCCGCAGAACCACTGGTCCTTTTGCCTTCCAGTGCACTAATCTCGATGACCTGTTTAGGAGAAGTAGCTGTCATTGAAGTGGCAAAGGTTTATTCCTAATCTCTCTGCTTGACATTTAGATGCTGAGCTGTTTATTGCACTTGCTTCAAAAGTAATCTCTTAAACTTGGGAAAGGGCAGCTATTCTCAAATTTGACTTTTCTGTCATTTAGATTTTTGTTAACCTACATGTAGATACATTTTCTGAGCAGTGCCTCTTCTCAACTCAATTAGCACCTGGAAAGACAGTGAGTGATGCACTAGTGCTATTTTGCTTTGCTCTTTAATATCATCATCCCATGATTTCTGCATTTTAGTTATTCCACTCGTAACCAATGAAAAACAAATCTGTGCCTGTGTGAGGATACTGCAGTGGTCATTACGTGTAATGTAGTGGTGCACACACTGGTGTGTGTGCACACAGTATGTTTTGTGGGTGTGCTATGTGAGAGAGATGACACATGATACATTTCACACAGATGAAAAAGCAAAATGAAAAGACCTAAAGCATAATTATGTTCCATTCAATTAGCCAATGACACAGTTCTTCCATTATGTGGCCTTACAGTAAATGCAGAAATGTTGCCAAGATTTTGGATTTGGGTTTGTTTTCCTCTGGCAGGGTTTTGTAAAAGATTGTCACATGGTGTTTTAAATGCAAATGCTTCACAGTGTAATCAGACAGTAAAGTAGTGAGAAATTGGATTCCCAAGATGATCTTCTTATCTAAAACAAATGCAAATGATGACGCAATAGCTGGCCAAGAAGCACACCATTTTAAAGACCACCTGTTTCAGATCTTACATCGAACAATACACTGCAGTTAGTAGCTACAACTAACGCTACAGTCAATGCTTCTTAGTCTGCAGTCTATTATTTGTTAATGAATTCATTCAGCGCTGCAAATAAATGTCCCAAGTTAGAGATTAAATATTTAAACCTCCTTGTCTTAATGACAGCTTTAAAAATCACTTAGTAAAAAATAAACTGTTTACCAAAGCAGAACATATTCTCTCAGCAACAGTTGCTCTATGAATGAATGAGTGTTGCTTTACCTACTAAAGAGCCAACTCTCAGGGGTCTTGGTTCATCAAGAAATCCATAAGCTCAGTACATGGTAAAAGCTTTCACTTGCCAATAGCAAATGAGACTGCAAATGTCGCCCTATAAATAGATTAAAGTTGGTTATGCTTCAGTGATGCTCACTGATATTAGTTTTTTTTCCTGCTCCTTTAAAATGTGTTATATCAATGCAGAAACTTCAGATTGGAATCAGTCATAGCTTTTATATATTATAACAGTGTTTCCTCTAGAATTTCTTTCAGCGGGGGGGGTGAATTGGACGTCAGTGTACGGGCTTATCTGCTAATTTTAGCTGATATACACGGTACCGTAGGGTGATTTAACGTCACCGCTCATTTTACACAGTTTAACAACAACCACACTAAACGCTGAGTGAACATTACTAGCCACGTTTTTCATGTTGGTTTTGAGCCTTATGCACCCCCACTAACCTGGAAAACGGTTTTAAAACAGTAACGTTAATACAGCGTGTCAGAGGAATACAGCGTTCTCCTGCAGCGGGGAGTCAGAGGCAGAGGGACCGTCACAGCAGCGTTAGCTAACATTAGCTTCTTGTCTCATCTGGGGTCTGCTAAACAGTAAATTCATCAAAGTCAGTGTGCCCAACACTATTTTCCAATAAACTGTAGCTGTCAAATTTCACGGGACCCGCGTGAGTGCGGATTTCATGTCGCGGCTTTCGTCGCTGTTTATCACTTGAGTGAAGTAGTACTCGCCCTGTTGTTTATTTGGTTGGCATGACTTTGCGAGTGATGACGTCCTGTCACTGTTCCAGTTGCTCTGCTCACCCTAGAGGGGGAGAGAGCGAATGACAGTTCGCTTGAGTTCAGTAGAGCAGACGGCTCTACGATTTTATCACTTTTCATAAACAGCCGAAGGAACGGTGGTGCATGGTGTACATAGCGGAAATCCTGTTGTGCGTCTGCCCTATTTCTGATACCGTGGCGCTGGAAATTTTGCCGTGGCGCACCGCCACTATGCTATCAACATAGAGGAAACACTGTTATAAAATACATGCCATCTTCTCAACTAAACTATAAGAATACCTACCTCTAGGGACTAAGATGTAATTTTTTCGACATAATAAAAAAATGCTTACTATTTTGCTGATTGCTTGTTTTGTCCAACAACAGTCTTCAATCATATTAGCGACCTTAGCCAACTAATCAGTTAAAATGTCTTGGTTTCAGTGAAATGATCTGCTTTATTTGGCATTGTTTAAAAGAGCACCCCACTGATTTAACATTGTAGGACATAGAAGAAGAAAAAAAGATCAAAATCAATGCAGTAGAACCACAGATATCATCTTTTTTATTCCACACATTCTTCTTCCTTGTCAAAACATGGCGCCTACATTACCCACATTGCAACTCAATCGCAGACAGTTCAGTCAGAGATCTTGGTGTGTCATGCTGCTAGCAGCTAATGTAGCCTTATGCAGAGATGACATCACTTGAGGACATTTATCAGACTTTACACAGCTCCCTGTGGAGACAATGAAGGCAGTGTACAACTTTCACATATGCAGTAGTACTTCCCAACATCTGCAAACAAACTCTGATGTGTGCTCTGTGGGAAATGAAACTTTTTAGACTGTAGATTTTAGTGATTATTAATGTAACTTAATGTATTAGTTCTAGTGAAGTCTGAGGTTTGTTAGGTGTGTGTTAACAGTCAACTGAGAAACAGATCGGTGGAGTTCCCCAAGTTACTTAGGCTGCCACATACTTCAAAATTACTGAAACTCCATGGCAACCATGTAAATTACCCAAACCCTGGGGAAGAAGATTAAACATTGAATTTTAGATATTAGACAAAACAGTTACAAATACATGTTGGTATTTTTTTTACATTTGAAGCTGCTTTAAGGTGTCTTTATGATGGACATTTCATGTACTGGCAGTGTAGATACTGCTGATGCAACTCTACCAAGTTGTGTGAACTGCCTTTTTACGTTCATAGGTTCAGCTGTGTTTGAGAGCATTCAGTGGGCAGCTTGTGTCTGTGAAAGACAAATGCATGAAGGGAGATGGAATAAAAGGAAGGAGAAGATCAGATGCAGTGGGGAAGAGAGAGGGGGCAACACAAAGACAAAATTAGGCACATAAATGAGACGGAGGCAGTGTGGGGATGTAAGAAGGAATGTTCACCCGAAGATAAGTGTGACATTGTGTGTGACTGTGAGGGATGTAGTGACTGAGCAGGCATGAGCGAATAAATGATGAAGGTGTCAGAGAAAGAGATATCAGTTTCAGCTGAATATCAGGTGGCTTCTTCTATTAGGGGAACGCCCTCTTGAATCCAGTTCAGTAGCTTTAATTATGGATGGCCCTAGTTCTGTCTCCAACACCCTCTGTCCCTCTCTCTGCAGGGGGAGTTACCTCTTTAGATCTATGCATTGTTGTGGCCAACATGGACTAAACCCATAAAGGATCATATAAATAATGGAGTTGCTTGGCAAATGGTGTGTGATTTCTAAATACGGCTGCCCAGCTTGCTCTCATCAGTTCTTATGAGCTCGAGAGAAAGGAGTGTAATGAGCAAACCCCCCACTCTCAATTTCAAGTGACATGGATAGATTTGTGCTGTGGCAAATGCTTCGATTTCCTTTATGTCCATGCCTCACAGTGGATCTCATTTAAAATGAAGTTCTTCAATGGCCTCCAGGCTGCCAGCAAGAGGAATTACAGATTGGTCATATACAAGAAGATTTGTAGTTACTCTGCTTGGTTGTTGCCATTTTAAACCTGAGTGCTTAAAAGCAGACAAAGTGGAGGGATGTAAAGTCGACACATACCCCTGCTGTACTTCTCCAGTCACGTTTTAACATACCTCGTTGTCACCACATACACATTTTTCTGTCACACCTTCACTTTGCCATCCCTATAAAAAACGTCTCTATGTGCATTACAGCATAGTAGGGCTGCACGATTATGGCCAAAATGATAATCACGATTATTTTGATCAATATATTGATCAAGATTAATTATCACGATTATTTGTTGATTTTAACCAAAACAAATGTTATTGTCACATAGGCTAATTATAACTGCTTTCACGTCCATATGGTGCTACATTCCTGCCAATACATCCATATTGTGCTACATTCCTCCTTTGTTGAAGGATACTATGAAGGAGTATGCCATTTCAGCTGTTGTGCGACCGCTTTCCAAACATGCGTGTTTGCCGTGAAAAGATACAGGCAACGCAATTTTCTGTTCACGTTAACGGCGCATGTTAAAATCTGGTGCCAATAGGGCACCGGTGCCCGGTATCTACCGGACGAAATAGCAACGCGGATTACGGTGCCACTTAAATGTCTGCGTTGCGCTCTGATGCTGCATGTCACGCTAGTTAACACTAATAACACGTTACACAGCAGCTAACGTTAGCCTACCGTTAGCTACAGTAGTAACTGGATTAAACACGGCTAAAATGCTGACAGCTAAACAGTGTAGTGTGACTGTATTTCACTATAGAGGATTCCAACAGCGGGACGTACAACAGCCTGCCGCTAAAGCTATGAGCTAAAAGACTCGCACAAAACTAGCACTGGTCACTGCTGTTGTCTGAAAAACATCACAGACGGGACAAAATGTTGCGTTTACTGGTAAACTGCTATCTGTTGTGGAATTTTACTCACGTTACTCTGTCCTCTGTGACCGTCTACATCTAAACTAAGCTGCGCAGTGCAGGGAACAACTCTGATTGGCTCATGGAGGCACATGATCAGAGAGTGGTTTACGGAGCTTTGGAAAAAAATTTTATACAGAGCGTGCTATGAACGGAATGAAGCATTTTAAATATTGCTCGATCACGTGAATTAGATCGTGGGAAGCCAAAATCGTGATCGTGATTAAAATTTGATTAATTATGCAGCCCTACAGCATAGTGTTGTGCTGACGACCGTTGAAAGAGCCACGATATATCATTACAACTGTCAAATTCATCCTGGCACGTCTGCCTATGGGGCTCGAGGCTAGAGAACAGAGCTAATGGGACCTGACCCTTATATACTAATGGAGTCATACATGCATTATTTCATATTGATTTATTGGCAGTTAATATATGTTTGCTGCCTGAAGGTAATTACCCATTATCATCATCATTTCACGTTGAAATGTGTTAACTCGAACATTTCAACAACACTAAAATGTAATACAGTGTAAGTAGGGTCCTCTCAGTTTGTGCCATGTTGCATCTAATTTTAACCTGTTTTAGGTCTTTGAGACTGGCATGGACTGAAATTGGAGATTTTCTGTTGATGTGTCGTAACTTTAAATTCCACTGTTTTGTTTCATCTCACTGTTTTGCAAGTATTTTAAATTTCACTTTTTGAATGGAATTACAGACATAAATCAACTTTTTCATGATATTCTAATTATATTACCAGCACCTGTATGTGTATTCTGGGCTGTTTCAAGCCATTTACCATAAAGGTCAGAATACATGGCACTCCAACTTCAGCGGCGACTGGTCTGACCACGGAGACATGAGTGATGGCTAGCTTGATGCAGAAACATCAGACGCCTGCTCTGGACCACCCAAGAAGCACAGGAGAATAGGATTGGCTGACAAAAAGACTGCGATCAAGTTCACCGTCACTTGCATCTCTGCAACCATAGACTATGGGACAAGCCAGCCACCCCTAAAGTTGGAGACAGACACAGGCAGAGCAGAGCAAAGTCTCGGCAAGGAAGTGCCGACGTAGGAACGTAGTAACACATTTTATACCGTCTGCAGGACGTCAGGACAATGGCACACAGATAGTCTCGAGCCTTGCAGATATGTTATGCCCTATTATCAGTCTATGTCAGTTCAGTCTCAGAAAATTAGATAAGTTTTGTATTTGATTGAAAATACGGGCGTCAGAGTATTCACACTCTCTTGAATCAAACCCAGCATCTTTCCCAGAAAACATTGCAACGATGTATGACTCGTATCTGAAAGTCCCCCCAAGACGCCTGGTACTGGTTCCAAAATTAAAGTCTGGGATGTTACCTGGCCACCTGGGACATCCTCCTTGGGCATTACAGCGAAGTCAAAATATATCCTTACCATAACCAACAGGCCTTTTTCGCTATTCTGCAAAAGTTTGTGTGTACAGTATCCATTCTGTAGCTTTATACATATTATATGAGTGGCGTGCTGTGATGCTGATCATCCTCCAGCAGGGCATTTTATACATATACATCTCGATCAGCCGCTCTGGAGCACTGATGTCCTGAACCAACACACACAGAGCAAACTGAAAAATCTGTTTCACTAATAAGACATATGCAATCACACACTGAGTCAATACTGACATGCAACAATATTTTATTAGGACAAACAAAAACGAGAGACATAATGATCAAAAATACAACTGCTTATAGATAATCTAACAATTTGAAACCCTAACCATTTAATAATAAATAGCTTACCCAACAGTTGTATTTCTTCTTCATTTCTGTCATGTGCTTTTTGTATGTCAACAGTGAAATTCTGAAAAGTATTTTAATGTTTTTTGAAGTCTATAGTCCAGGTGCACCATTATTAAGGACGTCACCATGTGACCATTTAACAACCAAAACTGGAACAAATCCTTATAGTCATCAGGAGAAATTGAGTTCCGTTGTTTTCAGTTTTCTGTGCATGCTGCGGTTTTTGCTGTCCTTCCAGGACCACGATTGGCCAGGGACAAAAAAAACAACCTGACATATGTTTAGCATATAAAAATGAACAATTAAGTATCTGTTTTCAAAGAGTCCAAATATTCAGGGTTCCATAAAAATCAGCTTTTATTTTCCAACACGTCCAATCAAGTCACTTTTCTTTGTGGTATCTTGTTTGCTGCACCACACATTCATAATGATAAACAGTGTATTTATGGCACCATTCACAGCTTGCTGTTTGACAGAGTCCGCAGAGCCTTCCATCACCCACCATGATCTCCCAGATAACCTTTTGCAGTGACACCGCATGGTGCCTAAAGCTTCAGAGAGATTATTCCTGTTAATGCTGCTACGCAAGGCTTTGTTGTATTCCATGGATATCTCAGGACTTGCTCCATGACCTTAGCTTATCTCCCCGCTCACTGGCACAAATCTGACCTAGCAAGTCAACAAAAAGTACAATTCGATACGTTTCACTCTACAGGCATAAAGGGATTTCAACATCAAACCTTTCTATTAACAGAACACAATGCTGCATGAAATAGCTAACATGGGAAAAATAGCTGCATAATGTGTTGAATCTGAGAGTGAAGCATGAATGAAGATGACCATAATCCATAACATTAAAAATGACTAAATTATTATTTGTATTATGCTCTCCATTGTGACTCATCCTCTGATTCTAAAACACATACTAAGCTTTAGTTAGCATTTATTTGTCAGTGTATGAGATCTCCTATTCCAAGATATTTGTATTTGGATACACTCATTAAACAGCACCAGTTTATATTTTCTTTTAAACTAATTTAACAAAAACTAATTTGAAGTGAATTATCTCAGAGTGAAATCCAAACTCTACTGAAGATATTAAATCCTTGCCTGACTTAGAGTGCACTCGAATATCTTGTCATCTGACATCTGTCATTTGCCGCTAAATGAAAAACGCTCTTACAGCTTGCAATCTACACTCTGATAATGGAAAGAACACATGGAACAGAACGCAGGGACCTTGAGGTTTGTGTGACTCAAATATGTGATCTTCTATTTAAAGGACTCTCCCTAAATAATAGACTCTCTTGCTAAAATGATCAAGTCCTGTTCAAAGTAATTATGCAATGACAACACCCGGCCACAATGTGCAAAGAGTTAATGCTCTGGATTTTTCTCATCATGTTCTCTTCACTTTGATTGTTTCTGGTTTTCTAGTGCAGGTGAAATTGGCTGTCTCCACACACCCACAGGTCCTATCCGTTTAGTCAAGGCAATTGCACAACGGCACATGGGAGTAGATGGATTTGTGACCCATCTGTAACCGATTTCCTTTAATTCATTAGAACATATATCAATGCAATAGCCATTATATAACATTTTCAAAAAAAAATGTTCAGGACTGTGTCCACATTTGAGAGAGAGAGAGTATCAAAATAATCATGACATCATTTGTTTCTGGCTTTGTTTTCTGAAGTTTCTTGTTGTAATTGGTCAAGGCACTGTAGTGGTATTGAGTAGAGGTAACAGCAGTGAAGTTACAAAAGATTAAATTGTCTTGCCACGGGAGTGATAACTTCTAGAGCTTGGGAGGAGGGTACTGTATAAATGAAAATGATTTTTTTAGTCACTCGCAGTGAAACAGTTACATTTGTTTTTACCTCTTTTTGTACCTTGCTTTACTTTCTACAGTAATGGAGCAAATAAGTGCTGGGTTTGTAGCTTGTGGACATTTTCATTGATATGCCCAATGATGGACAGACATCTGTGTTGCAGCAATTTGACATGTGACCTTTGGGTTATGGGACAGTCTCTCCAACCATCAGGCCCCCGTGCCGCCACTGATGATGTTGTAACCCCGGGGATAAGATAGCCCTCCTGGATTAGAGAGCTGGCATCAGAGTTACACAGCTCTTAGTACAACTGAATGTTACCGGGGGAGAATGGGAAGGGACATTTTCCCTGGAATGGAAGGCAAAAAAAATAAACCTTCCTCCCTCTGGGACAAGGTCAATTAACTTTTTTATTTCCCCGACTCTAATAATCTTTCCCCAGCAGTGTCGTTAGTTAAGGGAATTACTGTATGTTTTCTATCCCTAAAACAAGTTGAAAACGCCCTGTGCTACATGTCATCAACCACAAAATGATGTCGTTTTGCTAAACCTTCGGAAGTAAAGTCAAATAGGAGGCAATGATAGTGTAGCAGTAATTGACTCAGACACACGGATATGCAGACGCAGGGTCAGAGAGCGACCCAGATAAGTTGACTTGATGACAATTAGCTGCGAAGATGCTCCCTGCTGAGATTTTGACAGGGAGAGAGAGAGAGGGAGGCAGGGAAACGAGGAGGGAGATGTCACTGTAACCCCTCAAGCAGTGCAGTGTAGCACCAACCAACAGCTCCCTGCTGCTGGAGGCTCAGCTCACATCAGTGTCACACACACCTGTACACACATACACACACCATGTCCTGGGCAAAAAAACATAGGCTGCAATTTAAAATGATTTTGACTGTGATACTACTGCGGTTTCTCCAAATGAGGGCTCTCCAGATTTCCATATGCCACTAGCTTGCATTCACTGTCAGACTCAACCGGTCAGCACACGATAAACTGATCTGTGTGTTTGTGTGAGAGACAAACATATACTTGACATAATGCATTTATACTAACTGATTAGTGTGTGTGCTACACGTTAGCTACCCTGCCACTGTAAAAACAAAAAAGCGCACGTTGAGCTGCATTGTCTTAATTATTGATAGTGGAAATAGAATCTAATGAAATTTCCAGCGTCTTGAAACTAGAACTCCTCTCACGGCACTGCCTATGAACACACACTCAACAATTCCTATTTGTTCAGTAAGTTAAGTTTCCCCATGGCTTCGCTGTGTTAAAATAATGGAGCACAAATTTAAAAGGATAGCTTACCCACAATGTTCAGAGTTATTTGTCCTCTTCTCTCTGTCCAAAACTGTCACTTGCCCTGGATTTACTGCATATTACTGGTTTACGTGAACTCGCCATGTACTGATGATAACGGTATAACTTTTCCTGCAACAAAACTAACAGGAGGGCCACTGAAGTTCTGAAAAAAATATTCTTTTTTTATTTGCTGCACAAGATAGTAACTTGTGTGCACAAATTATTATCTTGTGTGCATAAAATAAAAAAAACTTTCAGGACCTTGGGGGCTCCATATATTAACCCTCTGAAATGGGCCATATTGGATTATGAGTATATTTACTGTTGATATTTTAAAGTTAGGGTTGCAACTAGCAATTATTTTCATTATCAATTAATCTGTTAACTATTTCCACAATTACTTTATTAATTACTTGGTCTATTAAACATCAGAAAACTTTGAAAAAGGCACATCACATTGTCCTATAGCACAAGGTGACACGGGGACACAAAATGTCTGCCATTGATTATCAAAAAAGCTGCTGATTAATTTTCTTTTGATTAATCGACTCATCGTTGCAACTCTACTTGAGTACATTTTGCTGGTAATACGTAAGCAATTTTACTCAAGTAGAATTGTGAATGAAGGACAGTTGTTACATTGTGGTATTGCTGTTGTTGTTTTGCTCATTGTTCCTTGACTGTGTTGTTTGATATTCACTGTGCAGGATGTATGTGCAGAGTTTGACTCTAGAAGGCTGTTTTCACATCATCTGCTGGGAGGAGGAGGGTTTCTGCAGGTTTTATGACATCACAATTAGTTTGGAACCAGTCATGGTCCAATAAGCAACTTGTGTGATGTGGAAACTTTAAACCTCATCTCCATTAAAAAACAATGCATAAAAACTAAAACGAACACATCAGTGCTTCAATACGAATTGAGTGGAATGAAATGAAAGTGAGAAGAAAATGTGCATCACCTTTACCACAGAGGAGTAGTGAGCCCTCAAGCTTAAAATAAGGTTGAACTGATGTAACCTTAATAGAGTATAATTAATATGACTTTAGGAAAAGAAGTTGTGGCCAGAGGCACTGTGTGTGTGTGTGTGTGTGTGTGTGTGTGTGTGTGTGTGTGTGTGTGTGTGTGTGTGTGTGTGTGTGTGTGTGTGTGTGTGTGTGTGTGTATCACCGTATTGGACAGCTCTGTGTAATGAAGGTGAAGGCACAACTCTGTGGGAACAGTTGGTCAGTGGTGTATCAGTGCAATGTAACGTAAGAGTGTCCTCATCTGAACTTGAAGTCCAGCCATGGTGCTGCTTTCAGTCCAAACCTCAAAGTCAACAAGGACGAAATAAATCTTAAAAAGTCACCTTTATTATTGTCTAATTCTTCAGTACATTTTGGATGAGGAGCCACATTTATCCATATGTCTGCACATATCATTGTGCTTATTCCATGACTAATGTCTTGGACCAGTCATCCAAGTAGTTTATTGGAGAGACATCTAGTCCAACACAAACTGCTGTGGAGGTGACTTTGTGTATACAGATCTGCCTATTTTAATCTTTTGGTTTATCAGAGGTAAACCTGAATCCCCACAGTACCAGAGTAGTGGTGTGTTCAAAAGAGATGACGCTAAACAATGCAGCTTTGGTCTGAAAAGATTAAAGAGCTCCTCAGCATACTGTGATTTGGCATATTCTGTGTATGCACTTGGTACCACACTGTGCTGTCATTCTGCCGAGCCATCTGTGTAGCAACAGATTACCAGGTAGCCCTATTAATCCAGGTAGGCTGCGCGGCATCAGGGAGGAAATGAGACCCACATTTCCACTCAGGCTTAAGGCTTGTGGCTTGACTTTGATACACCAGGCTGGTGCAACAATGCACTGGCAATTCAGAAGGCTTATCATGCTGTTATATATAGGATTGACTCTGGATTTAGTGACGTTTATGTGGATGATTGGCAGTTCTGTGTTTATCAGCTCAATTTCACCTTGCCAAAGTTTGAGATTATTTGCCTCTTTCACAAACTGCAAGTCAGCACTTTCCTCCAGCCGCCGTCCTCAGCAGATTAGAGACCAGAAAAGAACAGATTTTTGTTTCTGTTTTAGTCCATCCATCCATGACTGTAGATTTTAAGTTTGCGATGGAGAATGCTGAGTCATGCTGTTTTTGAAAGACAAGAGTAGGTTTTGTTTTTTTCTAAATGCATATATCTGAAGTAGATGGCACCTGATGTATCACATTAGGATGCCAAACTTTGTTTTGCTCTGCAGGTCCGTATGAATATTCAGGACAGAGATGCTTTGACTAAAGCTGTTTTGTTCCCTTCAAAGGTGCGTTCTCTCATTACACTGCACCATGTAAACCAGCTCCATCGGCTGCTTATTAGATTTAGTTGGACAGAGAACATTCTGCTAATTAATGCTGCCGGTAGGTGTGTGTGTGTGTGTGTGTGTGTGTGTGTGTGTGTGTGTGTGTGTGTGAGCCAGTGTCTTTCCCTGCTTCGGAGTGTGCTGAACTGAGATCTGTGAACCTCATTAGTGTTTGTGTGTGCATGCTTGTGTGCATGGTTGTCTGTCTCTATGCCAATGTGCAACTGGGAAATGTAAATGTTATTTCTGTTTGTGCAAGTGTGTGTGTGTGTGTGTGTGTGTGTGTGTGTGTGTGTGTGTGCATCTATGTGCGTTTGTCTTTGACCCTCTGTTGAGGCAGGATATTCAGGCAGACAAGGAGAAATTTGCATCGGCAGCAGCACCGGAGATCTGTTTTATCTGTCCGCTTATAACCCGTGAGGTGGCCTTGATGCAGAGAACCTGGGAAGCTATCTAATTTCTCAAGGAGAGAGACATACACAAATAGGGAGAGAGAGGGAGAGCAGGCACAGTAAGGCAGAAGGGAGAACCAAGAATAGTGAGAGAAATACAGTAGCAATAGAAAAAGAAAACAACAGTGAGGGCTAGGGTGGATTAAAAACAGTGAAGGGGGAAAACAGACGAGGATATGGAGAGAGAAAAAAGCAAGGGAAAGAGTGGCAGTGACTAAAACAAAGTAAGTAATATTAGGATGTGGAGGGGAAAGAGAGGGAAATGGACAATAAACAGAATCAGCAGATTGATTTTGCTTCAAAATGGCTTCATTATGTTGTGTCTCATCACACATGTACGTCTTTGAAAGTACTGGAAAAATGAAATGAGTACAATCATGCGGCTAACAGCACAAGTAGATTTTATTTTTTTCATTTTGTCATTTAAATGTAGATTTAAAGCACAAATAAACAGACTTGCAGGTCAGAGTGGAGGTTATTGCAGACACCCGTATGCACACACAAACTGCCACTTGGTCTCTTGTCATCCCCATATTGTCATACCCACATACAGCATTGTATTCCTATCTTCACACACACCTATGCATGATGTAAGCACACACACACCCCTCTCATCCCCACATATGGTTGAGACCCACATGTACTTCCTCTCCCTTTCAAATTCAAATTGATCCAAAACAATGTGACATGAAAAAAAGCAGCACATGCATAAACAAAACACTGATGAACCTCATGATGAACCAAAATAAACAGTCAATAACTGTAATAAGCCAAATGGAAAATATAATAAATGTATCCACACATTATATTTTATATTTTTTCATCCAATTTTGGGAACAAATTTTTCATCTATATCTAACCATCCCTGTCTGTCTCTCGTTGTCTCCTTCTCAACACACAGGCACATAACTATCGAGCCTCCTCTCATTCTTATATTGCCTAAACAAGTCCAACCATTATGCTTTCTAGAACATAATACTTAGCTCCTATGAATTATAAATACCTGTGTTTTCCACGCGGCTTATTTTTAGTGCATGCCTCCATGCATACGCACCCAGATAGCTTTACAAAGCTGGGGTTACATCCCCTCCTTTGTTGATGTGCATGCTAGTCTGTGTGCAAGTTCACTAGTTATTTGTTTTACATTTGTGTTGTTAAATTCCTCCACAGGGGAGACATTCAATCATTATGAATGTATCCTCTAGCTAAAGCTTTATCTGCGTCTATACTGTATCTTCGTGCATTGTTAGGGTGGAAATTGCCCCTGATGCTGCTGTATGATGGTGCATACATATTAAATAAACTGTTAAATATGCCCATTTTGAACATAAATGTTCTCTCACTTTGTCAGAGTTCTCCATAAACTGGCAGATGTCTTCAGTAGAATTCATTTCATTTGAGAAACATCTTGAAGTTGCTTTGTGCTTGAGACAAATGAGACTAATATCCAACTTGGCCAAGGAATTTTCCTTTTTTTCTACAGCGCTCACTTGTTCCCATGGAGACAGACTTGATCATTGTATTTTAATTTGAAAACAAAGTCAATTTTTTCCGGATTTCGAAAAATAGGAATCTCATCATTGGTCGTAAAACAGGAGGAGGTAAAACAGACACGTTTATACTTAACTATCAACAAATTGCCTTTAGATGAGGGGCTACATAAAAGTTGTATTACTCACAAAGCCTGTTGTGGTGAAATACAAGAATTCAAAGTTGTAAGTCAGAGGTAAATCATGTAACTTCTACTGATACAGTATGTATTCCCTTTAAATGTAGCTACAGTATCCAGACTGTTCCTGAAAAGAGAGACACCTGCACTTGGAGTAGGGGCTTCTTTTGCATATTGTCACCGAAAGCTGAGGAGGCGTGATACTGCTTGCCACCCCCTCACTCCCTCTGACTGAAATTAATGGCTCCATCCACTCACTGTGACACTGATGTACTATTAGGGGCAGGTTACTGCTTAGCCCTGCAGAATCAGGGCTCCCCAATACATAAATCAAACCCCAGTCTATTGAAGCAGTCAGTTTGTTATATTGCTGCACAATAGGATTTTGGAGCCCGACAAGGCAATACGAGAAAATGAACGAAGACTGGTATTCTGCAATTATTTTTGCCTGTGTAGGTCCGTGTGTGGCTGTGTGAGTGCGCAAAGGCATTCATGTTTGCAAGCACACACACATTTGTGAGTAGAGTCAGAATTTCAGCTGTGTGTGCTTGTGTGTCTGTGTCTCTGTGTTCCCCCAGAAAGAAATGCTGTAGGCTGGGTGCCTGCTGGGTGAGCTATAAATAGCCTCCTGGTGACAGCAGGACTAAGAGCCTAATGTGAGGGAGAGCATCTTCCAGAGATGTCCATGTTCATTATTTATAAACTTCATATACATTTAATTTTCTACACCAGTAGTCCTGGTCATAGTTTCTGTGTATGCCATCTTGCCAGTGCTGTCAGCCAGAGATACCACTGTTTAAACGTATTATTAAAGCTTGGCAAATCTAAGATAGCTTAACAAGTATCTTTTTTCTTTTTTTTGATACTATTTAATTTGAAGCTAAGAAAAGAGATTTGGTATTAAGAGTGCACCATCTCTGTTAACCTCTTGAATGCTCTTTTGATATATGCTGGTTCATATATTTATTGACTGGGATGACTGTGCACGAGTGTTATGTTAGAGTTGTCATTTGTGTATTTATTACTTTTAGTACTTTTAGATTCAGGTACGGCACAGCAAATTTAGTTGTAAACAAGCTTGTGCAATGACAAAGTCTATTCTATTCTATAAATTAGGAACATTTAGACATGCGGCATAAGCATCAAGCAGAGTCGCGTTAAATTAACCTCCCATTGCGGAGCCATTGGCAACTCAATTATTGGGGTTTAGAAACTGAGAGCGAGTCATTATTTCCATCGGATTGAGAACATTCAGTGGTAGGAAGGAAGAGACATATCTGGTTGCTTTTGGGGAAATGTATACCAAGCATTCATTGTGTGTGCACATTGTTTTTCATGTTATTTTGTGATGACTTTGAATGTTGTCCCGGGTAAGGCACTAATGTTAACTTGAGGTGAATGGATGTTTTCTCTGTATTTGACTGTACTGAACCGTGTAGTACCCAGCAGCAGGACGGACTCGGGGCATGTCTGGATATATGAAATCATTCAGCTCCAGAGGCTTTCCTCTCAGCGGACCTCTTGACCTTTTCACCCTCATTTCTCTGCCAGGCCTTTCCGCACACACAGCTTTATCTGGAATAAGATGTTTGAATGTCAAAGAGTGTTAATGGAAAGCTCCAGGGTCAAGCCGTTGTGTATCTGAAAAGCTGTTCTGTTTACGTTTATGTTTTGCACAGAAAATAATTAAGTTAGGGATTTTAAATCAAGCATGTTTTCCTTTTTAGATTGATGGGGTTCATAATTTCAGGATTCAGGAAGTGATCCTTATGAATAAATCCATCAAACACACAACATAAAACCATTACCCATTTCTAACCTTGATTTTCTTATCCTGCTGGTTAGGTTCAAACTTCCTGTGTGTCACCCATATCATCCCTGTGAAGAACGAGGAGGGCGTGGTCATGATGTTCATCCTTAACTTTGATTACGTCCTGGATGATGGCAGCAGTGACTCACTGGAGAGACTCAACCACACCACGCCATCCAAAGCTGACCACCGTGAGTAAAGACAGAAACGGGCTGGAGAAATAGCATGACATATGGCATTTGGTGGAAGCTTTTATTCCCTAATATTGGCCTTGTTGGTACCATGCTATAAATATAGAGTTACAAATATTGCACTTTAAAAAGGGTGAAACATTTCTGTTCTCATACTGTATGTGCTGCATGTGCTCCAGTTGAAGAAAGAAGTCGCCACAGGATTAGATTGGAGGAGCAGGGAGGAAGTAAAGGAATACTAGTAATGTAACAGGCACTCATGACCTACTATTACTTGTAACCTTTTCCCACATCCACATCAATTTGTGCCTTTTTACTGAGATGACCCTAGTATTAATGTTGCACGCCCTGCTAGATGCTATAATAGATACATGTTTAGTATCTTGCCTCTGTAGCATAATGCTTAAACCTAGACACAACTTGTAGTGACCTCCACCTTGTGCATTCATTTCTACTTGCAGAAGTAAAGGAATTCCCTGCTAGATAGCTCCTTTGGCACGTTGACACCAGCGTTTACCAGACACTGATGTGTTAGGCAGCCATCATCTCAGAGGTCTGGCCCAATTATAGCTCATAGCCTGCCAGGATGGCCTGATGAACTACTGCAGCAGTGCTGGAGAGCGCTTTTCCCAGAGCTGTCGCTGTATTAGTGTGTAATGCCAATTCCCCTGCGCTGCTCTCCAACATGTTCTTGATGCCTCCTTTCTCTTCTGTGTCTCTCTCTCTTTCTCAAATTCCTGGCCGTGACAAATGAAGCAGCAGCATGGAGGACCATAGGTCACCTCTGGATGACTGTAATTGGATGAGGCTCCTAACAGGCTGCGTTGCCTCATGGGGTGTGTGGTGGAAAGAGTGGGGATGTGTGTGTTGAGTATATAAGCAAGTGTTGTCTGTGTGTGTTTGTGTGATTGTGCGTACGCTCAGGCCACTGCGAAACCATGCATGAATGTATAAGCTTTTCAATTTGTGTGTGTGTGTGTGTGTGTGTGTGTGTGTGTGTGTGTGTGTGTGTGTGTGTGTGTGTGCAGGCGTGTAAGTGTCACTGATAAGGCCTTCCCCTTTCACTGTTCTATGGAAGCTAATTGCTCAGCCTGAGCACAAGGGCAATCCCTGATGGAGCAGGCCTCTTTATGAATTAAAGTCTATCTGAATATCTAAGTGGGCGTCCCCGCAAGTCTGATTGGTGAGGTCCAGATATGTTTACAAGGTCTGTCTCTCTCTCTGCCTACATGCAACCTCTGCCATCCCAGGGATTACCGGAGAGAGTTGGTATTGCTCTGCCCCATTTCAACACAGCCCTCCCTCAGTTAACTCTAGAGACCTAGTATTGGATTTTTTTAAACTAGCAGATGGACAGAGGTCACAGATCATGAATAAATGCATAATTTAAGAGAACATCACAGATGTACAAACTGCTACAGATGTAAATTTAACTCACTGAAACCCATGGTGTTTCTATTCCGAAGAACAGTTCTAAAGTATGTGTAGGAGCAGCTGCCTTTAGATGGTGAGGGGATGATCCATGTGTTGCCATGCATCCAGTGCTACTCATCTTTGCCGCTCAGTTGCTTTCCATCCATTCTGCCACCATCTTGGATTCTCCCATTTTGCCTTGTTGTAGCTGAGCAGGATCACTACCACAGATCCATTAGTTAACGCACACATGCACAAAAGACAATGGGCATTTAATGTATTGGCCACAACTCTCGACTAGTAGTTTAAAGGGGACAGGTGTAAACATGTTTTACTGATTTCAGAGGTTAACTTGGCTATGCATTGTGATTCATATATATTAGTATTGTTGCAAGGCAAAAGCAGAACACTTGGAAGGCATCCAACAGTGAACTGGGCATCAGTAGGAAATAGGGCTGCACAATATATTGTTTTTTAAGAAACCACAAGGTATAGGTCTATGCAACAGACCATACGACGTTGTCTACATTTCGATTTCTCTCTCCCCATATTTACTGTCACACTCTGCTGACAGTTGTCTAATTAGGAAAAATAACATAACAAAATAAATACTATTAACTCAGGCTAATTGCAATCATACTTCAATTTTCTCTCTCTATAATTGAGTATGGGGCAAAGTGGCGACACGGCCGAATTATCCGTGTTATTTTCTAAAGCTGGTGAGTAATAGGAGGACTGGGAGGCCAGGTAAACACTCCCTAAGGTAGGAGAACACTGCATGCAAATGAGAAACAAAAACAAGACCGAAACAAAAAGAACAAAGGCACCTTTGCCCCGCTTCTACCAAAGGATGAAGGTTTATTGTTCTCTTTCTACTTCTCCCTGACATCTGAATCATGCTCACATTACAGAAAGACATTTCACTCCCCTACAGAAGGATCTGAGGGCCCAATTAATATTCAATGCAAATATTATCTGGTATCATAGCAACAAGGGCCACTGTACGTCCGTTGGTTGTGTAAAGCCGCTGGTGAGTTTTTGCTGAGAAAGAATGAGAGGATTGGAGAGGAAGTGAGAGTGATCACACACACACACACACACACACACACACACACACACACACACACACACACACACACACAACCCAGTAACAGCACTCAAAGGGCAGCCTATTCCTGCAAGGTTCAGCCCTTTCAATATAACAATTAAATACAGCTACATACACTGTTGTCAGCACACGAACGGCCAACTGAATTATGAGCTAATTAAAAGATTTGTGGCATATGTTTATCCTCAAGGCACAGTAATTAGAAAACATAGCTCTTTGCTACCATTCATTAGTTTTTTTTAAGGTGTCAGAAAAAAACACCAACTCAACATCATTTCATTAAGATGATTGACTTGTTTAGTCCTGTGCTGATTTTCACTAGTTTCTGATCGAGCTCACCAATTAAATGCAAATGATCATTTCTGGCGTCATCAGCATTAGGTTAGAGACTTAATTTACACTACACTAACCCAAGAATACACAGAGCATTGTGTCTGAAATTACTTTCTTTCTCTCTCCTCCCTCTCAGTCTCACCACAATAGAAGGAGCAATAAGGAAGATTGAGATGCTGCTCCCTCCTCAGCCTAAAAAAATCTCTTTATGTTATGTTTTAGCACCTATTGTGTCTCTGAATACATCCCCAGCTGGTCCACTCTTTGCAGATATTGCAGTTGAGCAGGGTCTTCACTTTTTCCATTCCCTCAGAACTACCTACTGCCATGGCAGCAGCACCCTAAATATCACTTTGCCTTACACTCTCCTCTATCTCCCCCGGAGCCATCAATCATTCATTAAAATCCTACACATTATCCTTTACAGGATTGAATCCTCAACGTATTACTGCCATTATAATATTTCACCAAATGTTCTCCTCCATGAATAATTGAAGGAAGTTGAAGATTGAACTAGTGCCTGAGGCAGAACGAGCATTTGTTTTGATCTGCCAGGGTCTTTTTAAGATAGCTGCATTGGCAGGCTTCTCAGTGCTATTGGCAAACACGTACGAGATGTCAGCAGGGATATTGAAGACTGCAAGCCAGTTCTGCTACAAACACACCTGAAAATCACAACACAAGGTCGGTGGGGGTTATGTTGATCCCACTGGCCCCGTGAACACATTTCAATAGATTAAAAATAACGTGACATTTACATGCCGTGAGACCGGGTTGTTAAAAACCACCCTACACTCTGTTTTTGTGCTGTTTTTGGTCTCAAAGCAGTCAAATAACATCACGAAAACTGAGTTACTTAGCTATACACTGCCTTAGATTTGTCTATGTGATACAAACTGCCCTTAGGCACTCCATACAGTGTTTATTGGTCACCATGAACTGCTCGTTTGGAATAGTATTTTAGTAATCTTATTATCATTGCTCTCTTCTCTGTCAGGGAAAGGGAGATTCTTTCGCTTCCGTTTCCCGGCCTTACCTCTCTTGGGCATCAGCAAGCAGTCCCTGCCCCAGGAAGACCCCGATGCCGTCATGGTGGACTCCCCTCGCCACAGTGATGGCTCAGTGGCTACGCATGACTACCAACTTCCCACCACCCGTGAGAGCTGCAGTCCCTCCTACGCCAATGACACCCGCGCCCTCATCGACCCCAGCCATTGCTCCACCCCCGTGTCCGGGCCTTTGGACCACTCGTCGCCCAAGGGCCCCTGGGATCGGACATACCCGGACCAGTCCATCACCCAGACCCAACTACAGAGCGAGGAGGGTACTGTCATTGCAGCTCCGTCAATCCCGGGCCTCACTCCAACCGCCTCCAGAGAGAGTGTGTGCAGCATTCGCAGAGCCTCCTCCGTACATGACATGGAAGGCTTTGGGTCCAACTCCAAGATGGCGTTCAGGGACAGACACGCCAGTGAAGGTAGGAATCTGCTGTACTATGCCCTAATTTTTTGAATTTCAAACAAATACAGTTTCAATTCAGTTTTCAATTCAATTTTATTTATAGTGTCAAATCCTTACAGAAATTAGCTCAGGACACATTACAGTTAGAGTAAGTCCAAGCCACACTGTATAAATTACAGAGACTCAACAATTCTAAAAAATACAGTTTAAGTTGTTTTATCTGCTGTATGTCCCACTCTATGGTTGATGTTGTGTTATGTTCATGTTGTGTCACTTAGATATTTGTGCAGCGTTTGACACTAAAAAAAAGTTTCTTTGAGCTCACCTTAAATCTCAGTTTAGCACATGAACGTACAAAAGGACTTTGGGACAAAGCAACTAGTTTGAAAGCCAATTGTTTAAAAAGTACAAGTGTGATGTGGAAACTCAAAGTCTCAGTGTACATACTTAGAATGGACTTTTCAGTGAAGAAAGTAAACTTTTAATATGAAAAGTACAAATATTTATTTATTTATTTATTTATTTTAAAGTACAATTTTGGCCCTTGACAGAGCATGGTTGGTGACCACTGCTCAAACAAAAACACTATTTGCCAAGTGATGTCAGTCAAAAGCAAAGAGTGAGATGTGGTGAATACCCAACTGTTGTGTTTTACATTAAGAGACTTATGAACAAATGCATTACTTGTATTTACTATAATTTGGCTATATTAATTACCAAACTCGCTGTGGTGCCCAAAATAGGAGATTTGAGATGTGGATGCCAGTCTCTTAATCAGTATTATAGTGAGTCACCATCTACACTGCGTGTTATTGATCTTCCCTTGAGTCTGAATCACTCATTAGCCTTTTGGCCCTCATTTGGATGAGGGTAAAAGTGCCCCAGACTGGCTGTTTCCTCCAGGCCAATCTGTCTACCCCCATCCCCTTATCTACAATTCTCATTTAAATAGATCCCAGTGGTTGACACAGTGATATGTCTACTTCACAGTAATTAATTGTTCATGGGGACAGTATAGGGGGGGTTGATGCCCCCATTTGTCATCATAGAAGCACCCGAAATGCTTCTCTTACCTCCACTCACTCACCCTTTTTTCTTTCTTCTCACACAGACAATGGTCGCAATATGAAAGGTAACAAACGGCAGCCCTGCTGCGTCTTGACCTGTTCAATTTGAGCCCGTCTATTGGATAAAGTATTCTGCACAAAGCCTGCTTGTTGCATGAGTTTCCCACATGACTGAGGTTTATGTTGAATGCAAATGCGCTGGTGGATGACTGCCTGTGTTTGTAAGTGCTTGGGCCGGCGCCTCAAAACACTGGCACAGCACTAAATGACTCAGTCTTAGTGCGCATGACCTGCTAATCCCAAACCAGTTGCCCAGGGGAAGGTTTGGTTAAAAAACCACACTGACCTCTGCACGCGCTTGCATGAAGCAACGCATTACATCTCTATTTTCCTTTTTGTTCATTGAAGAAAATCAATGAAGCTTTACAAGATGATACCTCCCACTGTCTGTAACCTCTGTTTTCTTCTCTGCAACCTCTGGTTCCTTGTTGCTATGTCTTAGTAAATGAAAAGAAACCTGACTGTGTTTCCATTTCAATTCTCTATGCTCACACTTGTCCTTTTCACGTAAAAATTTGGTTTGCAATGGACCTGTAGCAGTGCTGATGCTGCATGCATTTCACGACATTATCTCGCTGACACAGATTATGACACATTCATGTTTAGTAGTTTTTTTTGGATCAAATGAGTTCAAAAATTTAAATAAAATATAACTGGCCAATGTTAATGTTTTAATATTAGCTCCACAGTACTGTATGTAAATTTGAAATGTATAAAGGTTCGCTCGCAGAGCTGCCATATTCTCTATTTCCTGATATATGCTGTAATGTGATACTTTAAGTAATGTTGATTGTACCCATGACTACTGACCCTGCAATCCAACCACCCCTCCATATTCCCACTTTCCCCTTTACCCCCTATTTCTTCTCTCTTCTGGTTTGCTAGTATCTCACTCCTGGATGGCTGGGGGTATGGCTTCAGCTTTTCCTTTTTGAAATTATTTTTCATGACTGCAATGATGTATCCTTACTGTGGCATGTATTGAAGCTGTGCATGCAATCTCTCATTCTCAGCTGTCTGTTTCTCTGTCCTTGACCCTCAATCACTGCACTGTACTTTGTGAGGGGGGGGGGGTAGTGCAACCTTCCTCGGCTAGCTCACAAGGCAGCAATTCTCTCTTTTTCACTTTTTTATTACTCTCATTGGGTCAAATGTCAGTGTGTGTAGTGCTGTCACATACTGTATTGTTGCAGTGTTGAATGCTTTCACAATAAGGCAGGGAGTTGATTTCTGAGAGTCAGTTCTTATTACGCTTTTAGAAAACACTGTATAGCATGAAGAACAGATAGATGGTTTGACTAACTGAGTTGCATTATTTGATTGTGCATTGAATCATTCTTTTCTTTCACCATCAGTGTTCTTCATTATTTCTTAATGAGAAACTGTGAAAGGCCTGTTCACCCTAGACAGGTCAATCAGAGGGTGTAGTGTTTATATTTCAGTATCTGTTGTATTCCCGGTGTGGTGTTGTGGTTGAACTCACTCCAAAAGTCAGGGCCACCCCATGCTCACTACCCATGTCACAGCAATCACAAATGAACACTAGACTGTTCTCTGATGTCCACAATTCAGAAACGCTTAGATCAACAATAGCCCAAAAGTAGTACAAGATGTGGCAACTTTTAATGACGACATCCTCCATCTGTTGCTTTCTCTTCCAGGGCCACTCAGCCAGATCAAATGCAGCCTGCTCGGCTCCACCTCCGACTCCAACCTCAACAAGTACAGCACCATCAACAAGATTCCCCTCATCACGCTCAACTTCTCTGAGGCCAACAATGAGAAGAAGTGCCCCTCCCCTCCATCATCTGAGAAAACCATCATCGCCCCAAAGGTCAAAGACCGCACACACAATGTAACCGACAAGGTGACGCAGGTAAGACCAAGCGAGGCTCTCCACAAAAATCTGTGAAAAGTTTCTGAATTTGTGAAAACTGAGACTAAGAATGTTTTCAATCGTGTGGGCCTTAAATCTCTGCATTCATGTGAAAAGTAATGCTAGCAAGAGCTAGCACCCGGCCAAGGTCCAAATTAAACCCGGTCTAATGTGGTCGGGTAAGTTCTGGTTTTACTGCCGCGTGTATAGGGCCTGTATGCCAATATGTTTAAATCCTGAGTGGATCTGAATTGATCCGAGCCTACTCAGTATCAGCTCCAACATTTTAAAACCCATGAAGACCTCTAGTACCCACAGATTCTCTGCTTTTATCCCCTTTCTAAGTGCTAATTTCAGTTCCATATACAGTATTTCAAACATGTACATTTGGAATCTTCAAATCCTTCATACAATAGGAAGTTTCAGTTAAATCCTGACTGATACTTTTGAGGCCGATACTGGATATTTTGTAATTTAAAAAAAGTCTAAAAACACTCAGCACTGCTCACTCAAAGAAATAGAAATTAAATTATTATTATTAATATAAGGACTCATGGAAAACTTTTCTAAAGACAAACAAAAGTGTGACTGTACAGAAGTTAGCTAAATGTGCAGGCTACAAATCAATGTTGTATAAAATCTATTAACCAACCATCTGTTAGTAGATTCTTGTTTTGGGAAACAATTAAGAACAGTAGTGGGCACATATAGTTTGCCTTTCTTAATAATTCATACCACCAATCCTTTGTTGACTGTCTGAAGTTGTGCAGACTGGAGTGGAGAGACAGTGGAATTCAATAGTATTGTTCATCATAATATAATTTACTGTCATCACAAATCACACTTGCACAGATTGAGCAGCCGATGAAGTCAGCAGATAGCATCCACACCCCACCCTTCTTCCCCCCTCCTGCCCCGTGTGCCTCAGGATGATTCATTGAAACTCAAGGGTCTTGGTATGTAAAACGGCAGAGGCGTCTGACACATTCGGCAGATAATCAGGGATACTCTTACCGCTGCCAGACAGTGTCCAGAGCTCAGGCCATATTTCTAGAGTTACGGACATTCTCACTTCCCTGCCAGGGCTGAAAGGCAGAGTAGACAAGTACTTTAAGTTAATGCATCCCCATGGGTACTGTAGGCCAAGGCAGCACCAAATCACTGATTAGGTCTTAGTTTTGCATTTTTGCCCATTAACGGTGTAATGGGTAGAGGGCACAGAAACTGACCCCTGTTCACACTCAAAGGCAACTTCAGCTGAAGGCCTGACACTAGAGGCAGAGCAGACCACAGTGCACCAAACTGACCTCTCCCTCCAGCATTAAAATCAAAGTTATCAAGCAACAGAGAGGCCGTGCTTGTTAATCTAGTTTTAATGGAATTTTGTAACCTGTGGCACACTAGAAACTGAAAACCAGTTGAAGTGTTACTTCTTGTGTGTGTACACCAAAATCTGAGCATGTCCCCCCACCAACCACTGCTCTGCCTGGGAATTATACTTACCTACATGTTTCTGTGGATACAGTGGTAGCTATACCAGTATCTTTCTTTGCCCCCGGCAGATGTCTTGAAACCAACTCCAGACTCCTCTGAGTTCATTTGAAGCCACGATCGAGGCGTTTGAACAGACACGCTTTCCCCTGGCCTTGGCTGCCTCACAGCTACCGCAGACCGATGGAGGGTTCACCCAGGTAGCTGGTCAACTAAGAAAGAAAGAAGACATGCAGCTCACATGCTGTTTTGCACATTTTGAACGTCTCAGTGCATGCAGCTCATGCACACGTGAGTCTTAGATGCCCATGACTTTCCATTAATGTATGATTTTAAACTAGGGGTTATCTGAAGCTGGATGTGGAATCAAACCATACATGCATAATTTTTAATGATGGAAGCCACGTGATTAACCCCAGAAACATGAAAGAACACTCCACTCATATAAATAATAGCCCAGCCCTGACAGTGCGGAGCAAAAAGAACCGGAGAAGGGAGAAAGCTAATGCTCATTTGCATAGTGTTTGAAGCCAAGCCAAACACACAACAGGCCTTCCATTATCTCACAAGAGAGATCATTTGCGCCAAGTGCACATAGCTACAGTAGGTATGTTAAATAATTAAGATATGATCTTTTATTTAGAAACAGATTGGCTACAACATGTTAATCCAGAGCTGTCATTCTGCCAACCAACCGACTCCTCCCAGGCTTCCTAGCTGGCCGAGTTGTAATGCATCTGTGGTGATAAGCGATGTAGTGCAGTTGCCATGTTTGTATCATCACTATTGATCACAAACAATGTTTGTGCGAGGAATTTAACACATTGAGATAGAGTGGTATGAGGTGTATTTGGTTAATCCCCAAAACGGTTATAGGTACAGTATGTGCAAGCTTTTCTTTGTTTGTTTGTACCCCTGTCTTGACTATTTTTAGCAGAAATCAATTTAAGAACACAAAAATCTAAGCACAGGTCAACAGCAATTACATATTGAGTTGTGACTGTAATGGAACAAGCATTTGGAACACCCGCTTTTAATGAAGTGACAGCCTGATGAATAATAGAAGACATTTCCTTTGTCTGTCCTTTGGTTTCTGATCGATTTCAAAGGTTAACCCATATGGGAGGGTAAAAGCATTTGAGCCTCCATATCACACAGAGGGCAGGAGTTTCTAATAACTAATTCAGTTATTAACACTTCAGCCTTTTTGGTAGCATACATCATCCTTCTGTCCCCGAGTCCTCTCAATCACAGGGGTTGGGAAGGTGACCACAGCAGAGATAAGGGGGAATGCAATAAGTGATGGGTGAAAGTAGTGCAGTCTTTTTTCTGTTTCATTCTCTCACTGATGGGTACACAGTAATTGCCTGTCTGCCCTTCCAGCTCATGTACTTTACCTGCCTCTCTCTCTTTGCATTACTCCTTAGAGCTTAGTCGGACACTTAGATAATTCGATGGTATCCTCTGCCCGCGCCTGTAATTACTTCCAAGTCATTGAAACTCTAATCCCAAATGGTCCATGACGCTTCTGTAATATTGATGGTAAAAGTTATTCAGTGATAAATGGTAACTGCAATAACAGAGATAATGATGGGGGCATCCAGGCTCGCTAGAATGGATGTTTGCTCCATCCTCTATGCAAAACACTGTAAGGATTGTATGTATGCTGTTGTTTGTTTGTTGTCTGTTTTTTTTTCTGTTCAAATGCTAAATTATGAACAACTTCCTAGATATTTTTTGTCACACAAGTGATCACAATATATGTTCTTCCCTCAACAGTAGCTGTACACAGGATTTTCACAAGTTATGAAACCATGGCCAGGGCTCTGACTTAACTTAAATATATCAGGGACAATAGAAAATGAATTGTGGGACGGTCACGGGACTGAAGGTAGAGAAAAAAATACAACTGTTAGTTAAACCTTAACATTAATCTCTGACGAAGTTGTCATGTAGAATTGCAAAAGAGTACTCGGTCACACATACACATCTAAAAGCAGTGTACTTTCTGCAACTGTCGGGCAGTTTCAATGGTGTCCCTAAGTGGTGGTGGGATTTTACGCATTCTGGTGTCACCAGCGGGCACAATGGCAAAACATACCGCAGAAGAGTTGGGGACAAAGGTGTTTTATTTATGCTATGCATCACTTCTAATTATCAAAATAATTGTATTGTATTGAAATCCAGCTATTTTAATTATTGGGATGGCCAGCATTTACTTTGGGGCAGTTTAAATTGTATTTGGGCATGGTAAGTTAGAGGCCTGCAAAGCTCTAAAGCAGCTTGCTACTGTATGGAACATGTGAGAGAATCTTTTTATGCATACATACTTAAAATTTCAAATTATTAGACTAGAAGCTTATTTTCATTCTTCATTTAACACGTGAATTATTTATTTGGGGGAGTGGGAAAAGTATGCCTCAAGTAATCTGCTCATGCAAGGTTTTCTAGGATGTTGAATAGCATTCGGATTATACAGTATGTACTGTACAGTCATGGTGCTGAAGTTCAAATCCTGCAGCCAGATTACTCACATATCAACAAATATGACTTTTACTTGACCTAATCTTCAGT